>NW_020528298.1:0-33316 GCF_003368295.1 Carassius auratus | reverse complement strand
ACAATGTCCACCTCCAGCCAACACAAATGTGACTGTCAAAGCATAATGCATTCAGCAGTAATTGCAGAGATATAACGTTCCTGCCCTATTCGGTTTAAACTATACATGTAAAAGAGAAGCATTGTGTTGTGCACAAAGATGCCATTGCGTGTGTTGTAAAATGTATTTAGCTTAGCGGCATGCAAATTATTTTAACAGCTGCTTTTCCTGAAGGTTTGTGCCAAAGCTTTTTCCTCATTGTTTGTTTTTACCCTTTCACAATTAACTTTTTTTAAAATAAGTATTTCATTCACATACCTAACCCAAAGCCACCCACCAATTTTTGTATTATTATGTATTTTTTTAATATTTATAAAATGAGTGTTTAAGGCACCGATGTGGTTTTGGCACAATTCATGATGTTAACATTTTAACTATATCCAGGAGGACTCTGACAGGCTTTGATCTGTTCTTTCTTCACAAGTCTTTCTTGTTCCTTTCTGAGGGCTTCAGAGGGCATCCCGGTGTGTCCTTCAGCACAGTGTAAGAGAATGCTAATCTTCTCTTTGTTTCTGACGGAAAGCTACTTATCTCTCCTCCACACAGGTAGCTGCCATGAATGAGATTCTTGTCTGCATGTAAAGGAGCACACCCCTAATCCAACCTGTTCGCTCCCAGTAATGCGTGGGGCACTGGGCGAGTAGCGCCGAATAAGATCCATCTTTTAACATTTTAATCTGACATTTTCACAACCCTCGAATCCAACTTTTCGGCTTTTTTCTGTAACTGTTACGGCTCCCTGCCTAAGTCTAGCAGTTGTAGGAGAAATGCAAAAGCTACAGGGCCAAAACCGGACCCCATCCTGATGTGTTGCTTTATTGCTGCCTTTTGATTCTTCCCCTTTCCTTTGTACCCTCAGCCTATTTCCTGGAGTTGGGTAGATTTCTCTTAGGGGGAAAGATTAAAATGCTTGCCACACAAGGGCTGACAACATGGAAACAGGCTTTCTGTGAACTTGAAAGGTTTTAGTTTTCTCAGAGTGATTTCATCAGGGGTGGAAATAATAGTATATATTGAAAACTATTTATTTTCATAGCCAGAAAGTGCAATAATAATGCTAATCTAGTTTATTTAAGTTTTTTTTTTTTTTTTTTTTACAGCATTTTACAGAGAGAAATGTTTCACAATAATTAATGTCAGATAATTTCTATAACTCGCACAGATGCCCAGATGTCATCAGATAAGCTGTAGTTCTAAACATTTCCAAGTATTGTGATTACATACTAGCATGCTGTTTAATATATACTGCGGGAATGTTTTTTGTGTGCTGTGCACAGTATGAGCAAGTTCTATATGAAATATGCAGATGACCTACTACATTTGCCAAAATGTGCAGTTTAGAACAGAGCACGCTGCATGAGATACTGCATCCCACAATGCAATGAGCTTGACTTGACCTTCCGTTACCAGTGTGATGGAATTTAATTAGTTGTTTTTAAAACTCACTATTTGATTTGAATGTCAAATGTTTAGACTTTTACCTATTTATTTCCAAGATGTTAGGAGGACGTCACTTATATACGATAATATATCGTTTACTAGGTCATGTGACAATAAGGTTGCATACTTAAAACATTTATAGTTAAACAATGTTCTAAAAACTATTTTACTTACTATTAAAAAGTCCTCTAAAAAAGCTTCCCTTCTGAAAAATGAAAGTATTTATTATGGAAATAATACTTTCTATCTAAATGCACAAATAAACTGCACATTAATTGATTTTAAAGCATGACAAAACATTATTAAAATATAATTATTTAAAGTTTACTTTAAAGTATAACTCGAACACATGAAAAAACAACAAAGTGCACTTTTTAAACATGTAAGTGTGTGTTAAGAATCAAAGTCCTGAAAGTGTAGTCTCTTAAAAGATATACTTGTATTACTTTTACACCAAAACATATACTGCAAGTGCATATTAAATACAATAATTTTTCAGTTCAAAGTGTGTACTATGGCGTATTCTGTTAATAGCAAAGTACTGTTCCATTCTGAACATAGCCTGAGATCAGAAAATAATATACTAAGGTCTACAAAGGGCATTCCAGAGGTTTATAGGAAATGTCATTGAAAGAAAGCCAACAAGAGAAAACAACTGACAGCACAAGACCAAGAGAAAAACCAGCACTTGCTTTAGGAAAGCCTGTGATTAGGACATTTCCTCACCCTCCCTAGAGGGTGGACTGTTAGAGAATTTCGTAGTCAATACGCTAATTTTAGACAAGTCAGCAGTCTTTGCCGTTCAGCTGGACATTGTCTTAAATTTCACCTCTGGGTTGCTTTTACATCTCTCGACTAAGTCTTTAAAAATGAGGTGGCATTTACTGCTGCAATGGCCACAAATAGTGATAGCTGATTTTGAGGAAATCAGTATCAGAAGTCCTGTTACAAATGTCTAGACGTGTTTTTTTGTGTGACTGACTTGTGCGGAATACATGTTAGAGATTGAGATATTATAGAGACAAAGTCTTCCTTGCATTATCAGTGCCATGTAAGAACTGTTTTCCCTTTAGCTGAACCAGAGGGCTTGACCAATGAAAGGTAAATCAGCGTCGCTGGCACTGACAGCCTGCTAAAGACTCTGGGAGGAATGTCAGGCTGTTTTAATCTCTTTCTCTGTTGTTCTGTTTAACCTCAACCTGTGTTTCTAAGGGGCCGACTAATTTCTTTGTGCAGTAAATGAGGTTGCTGTTGCCTGCTCTGCGTGCCCATGTCAACAAGCACATCCCATTAGCTCGCCTTCATGCTAGTGGCAGCTCGAATAAAGCCTGTGCTCACCAAGTCCTTCAGCAAACTTTTTAAACCCGTCTAAGCTAGTGTTTTCCCTTTCCGTTTCACAATTTAGCAGCCAAGCGGTTATGTTGGCAGAACATGTTTTCAAAGCAGAGCTGAAATGGGCAGTTAAGTAGAGGATATCGTCTCAATGTCAGTATCATAGATTGGTTAGCATGCTCCCAAGAGCCGCTGGCACATGGGATCATGTAGCGCTAATTCAGTCATGATTACATGCTAGCAGACATTGTGCAGCATGGCAGAAGGAGGCATAATTGGGCAAGCCTCATCTTTTTCTCCCACAGAAATAAAGCTGTCAGGAAGGGGAAAACAAAGCTATCATTTATCTCTGCGGTGGCGGGTTAGTGAATTAGCACAATGGTAGCATGTTTTTTTTTTTTTACTAGTTCAACACCAGTATTTGTGCATCTGTGTTGGGAGGGCAGGAATTTGGGCCCCAGAAATGGCCGTGTTTGTGCATGTCACTCATAGTAAAACCAGAGAGGTGGAGTGGAGACAGGTTCTCAGGCGGGCCCCCGTGTCAGCGCTACATTTGATTTGAGGCCTAATTTGCTGGTTGGTTGCTTGTGTAAACAACTCAGGGATACTTGGGCTTCTCAGACGCCACGATAAAACAAATTCTGATCACACGGATGTAAAAATAAACCGTCCCCCACTTCAGAGATGTAAAAAACCAGTCGAGCCGGCAGTCGAGAGTCCTCCTGTTTTGGTGATTTGGCGATGGCGCTAATCTTAGTGTGTTCACGAGGAGCTGTTGAAGTGCCCACAGCCAGGTCTTGAGCTCTCAGGCTTCAGGCGGGATCTTTTCCCCATACAGATCGGCTCAGAGCTGAAAACTTAAACTAACAGACACACCAGCTTACCAGGGAAAATGGTTTCTGTCTTTCCTGTCCTGTTTTCTTTTTTTCATCATCTTTTCATTCCTTCCCTTTCCCTTTCCATTTCCTGTTCCTTTCTTTTAACTTTCCTGATTCTTTTTTTGAATCATTTTTCCTTTCATTTTTTTCCCTTTCCCCCTTTTCTCTTCCTGTTTCCATTCCTTGCCTTTTTCCCTGCTGTTCCTTCTCATTTCCCCCTTCCTCATCTCACCTTCCCTGTCCGTTTTCTTTTCTGTTTTGTTCTTTACTTACTTTTTGTTCCTTCTTTTAATTTTATCTTCCTTTCCTTGTCTTTTCCCCTTACTTTTCTCGCTGCTTCGCTTGCGTTTCATGTTCGTGTACCTGTCTTTTTCCTTTTTCCATTTTCCCATTTCCCTTTTCCCTTTCCCTTCCTGTCACTTCATTTTAATTTTCTTGTTCTTATTACTCTTCTTGTACTCATGTCTGTCTTCCGTATCTTTCCATTTTCCTTTTTTTCTTTATATTGTTCCTTTATATTTTCTTGTTTCACTTTCTTGTTCCATGATTTTTCTTAGTTGTCGTCTTCTTTTCCTGTTCTTTCTTACCTTTTCTTTCCTTTGGTACTAACACATATGTTGTTGAATATTTTTTTTTTTTTTTAGGGGTGTTGGTCTCATAATTTAATTTACACAATGAAAAATGATTCAGTACAATTAAATTGAACACTAAATGGAAAAAATACCTCAATACCATTAAAACCGTAGCTATTTCACGGTACACTTTGCCAAGCACCACCTCCTTACAACAAGAACTAGACTTGCTGCTTTCAATACAAGTCCTCACTGGTTGAGAAAGATCCCAGATAAAAATCACATCCCTTTCCTCCCACTTCTCAGCCTCAGAAGGCTCTTGTTTCTTTACCGTTGCACAGCCACACCATTGGCCATGCTTCTGAGCTAAATACACATTGACAGGGCTTTCATGTAGCTGAAATGGGGATACCGTATCCCTCAGCCACCCCCCATCTCAACAAGGTGGTGTTTAAAAACGAGGAAATCGGACCGATCTCTCCTGTGTGATCTCCATTTTAGTCTTGTCACGGAAAGCTGCAGGAATTTTTCCTCCTCTTTTTGAAAGCCTTGAAACAATAATGCAACTACGGAGATCTAAAAACTAGGCTTGGAATTGATAATCAGTAGAGTTGTTTCCTTGGTAATAATCATTAAAATGCATAGCTGCTAACAAAGTAATATTTACCCCAGGGGATGCGGGCGTGGTTGGGGGTTTAAGAAAATCATGTGGGCCCCGATTCCCTCTTTAGGCTGAAGGGGGTTTTAAGCAAACAGCTGCTAAGTGTGGATTAGTGGCTCTCAGCAGTGCCGACCAAAAGGCCAAACCGAAAATAGCTTATTCTCTTTGCTTACTGATGTGAACTAGAAAATACCTCAGCCTGTGGAATCACCCCAGACTTGTTCTCTCTGCATTTTTATCCCCTTTTCAGAAGGTTCATTAACACCACTGTTTCTAGTGATGAATTCTTAAGTCATGAACAACTGAATAGAAGAGGGAAAACCATTTTATTTGGTATTTAATGTTGTCTAATTTATAATGCAAATAGTAATAATATATGATTATGGTGCTTCATTGAAAATTCAGCCCATTATGGGCATATGAAATAAAGAGTGGGAGTAAATGACTCGTTGTCATTGGAACGTGTGAGGGTGATTCTTGTGCATAGCCTGAAGCGATCTGGCCCTAATTTCTGCTTTGTCTCTGATCCCTGGCTGCCTGTGGGATGTCCTTTTTTTCCCTCATAAAAGGTGAAATACTGAAAATAATCCATTTAAGGTTCCTATTTTCCACAGTACCCTTGCCTCTAGGACATTTCTGACTGCTAGAGTGGTGTAAAGGCAAGCATGTTAGTGCTTTTGGAGTGATTAGGAATATAAGGCCCCTGGTTGATGCAACATATTTGACTCAGTGTGTGTTGTAATGACCCAGCAGAAAAGTTAGTGCTCAGAGTTTGATCTTTCATGTTTCTTAATGATTAATTATCAATTATTATATAAAATTTTTATGTATCAACTATCTTAAAAGATCTTTAATTTATTTTTATTTCAGTATAGTTTCAGTAATTTTAGTACTTTTTATTTGTAAAGGCAACATTTTAAAACTTTTTTTAAATTTAATTTAATTTAATTTAATTTAACATTTGCTTCCTGTGGGAGAACTGAATAAGAATAATTTGAGTTCATGTTTTAAGATCTCAGATTTTTTGATTGTAAATGAAAACCCTAGATGAGGTACATTGACCATGATCTGAGAATCTGAGAAGAGAAACAATTAAAATATTAAAGTACACATTTCATTCTTTCTTATAAGAGTGCTTAAGGCACAGTCTGATCAAACACTAGATGATACTGTATGTGAACACATGCTAATTCTCTCTCTTTCTCTCCATCACCATCCAGCCTGTGGTCGTGGATTCTACAAGTCTTCATCTCAGGATCTTCAGTGTTCCCGTTGTCCGGCACACAGTTATAATGACAGAGAGGGCTCATGGAGATGTGACTGCGAAGACGGCTACTACAGAGCCCTCTCTGACCCCGCATCTGTCGCCTGCACTAGTGAGTGAGCCGTTTGTCTATCTTTGGTCTTCTTCCTCTCCTTCCCTTCTATATATTTATGTGCACAAATTGACATATCTCATTCCTAGTTCCAAGAAATTGCCTGTTTCCTGTCAGATGAGATTTTAACTACCAGAACAGGCACCTCTGTATTTTAAGGGGCACTGTGGCAGTCCTGGCTCACTTGGTGCCCAAGGCAAAATAAGGAGAGAGAGGAAAAAAAAATAAGAACAACCAAAATAAAAAAGTTTTAAATACTTTGTAGTTCTTACTTAATTTAAGTATGATACATGATAGTCAAGTCTTACAGTATTTGTTTAGCATGATTTTTATTTCATTTTATATATAATCATAAAATCAACTTAACACAAAAATCTGAGTGGGCAGGTGTTTGGATTCAGTTTGAATGGGCATAACGATTCCAGTAATTACAGTCGGAACAAACAGAAGACAGTCTCAGCAGCTCTTTCCTCTCCTTCCCTCCCTCTAATAACCACCTGTCCTCTTCTTTCCTCTCCTTGGCCATCTCTCTTTTTGAATAACACGTCTATTCTACAGCCATTGATGACTTATTTACACAGGCCAGACAAGGGTGAAAAGAGGCGGGGTGGAAGTTCAGGGTTAGTCGGTCTACTTGGAAATTGCATTAAACGCATTAAAGCAAGGATTAGGGCTGACATTGAAATTCTATCTATCTGTCTGTCTGTCTGTCTGTCTGTCTGTCTGTCGGTCTGTCGGTCTGTCGGTCTGTCTGTCTGTCTGTCTGTCGGTATGTCTGTCTGTCTGTCTGTCTGTCTGTCGGTCTGTCTGTCTGTCTGTCGGTCGGTCGGTCTGTCTGTCTGTCTGTCTGTCTGTCTGTCTGTCTGTCTGTCTGTCGGTCTGTCTGTCGGTCGGTCGGTCTGTCTGTCTGTCTGTCTGTCTGTCTGTCTGTCGGTCGGTCTGTCTGTCTGTCTGTCTATGTGTCTGTCTGTCTGTCTGTCGGTCTGTCTGTCTGTCTGTCTGTCTGTCTGTCGGTATGTCTGTCTGTCGGTCGGTTGGTCGGTCGGTCTGTCTGTCTGTCTGTCTGTCTGTCTGTCTGTCTGTCTGTCTGTCTGTCGGTCTGTCTGTCTGTCGGTCGGTCTGTCTGTCTGTCTGTCTGTCTGTTTGTCTATCTATCGTTGCAGCCATGGTCCCTTTTGTTTTTTAATTATTGCACAAAGGCATATAAAGATGATTTTGAATGAGAGATGAGAGAAACATATTAGACCCTAGCTGTGCTGTTGTGGATCAGGGCAGATGTGCAGCCTATTCTATGATGACACACGTCATGCATTAATCATTCAACTACGCTTTACCTCTACAGTATTTTTCCAGTATGTATCCATCCTCATTTCTTCTTTCTTAAAATACCTCCCCCACATTTGTCTCACTGCTGCTTTCCAAAAGAGATGATCACACTAAAACACGCTAGTCTAATTGTTGCCCATTGCCCCCCAATCAGAGAACAGAGAAAACACAGACCTTGAATTCACCACACAATTACTCTCGTCTCCCACTGCCTTCCTCTTTCTCTCTCCCTCCAAGTACACTTCAGATTGTTACTCCCCTGACCACAGTCTGGCTGTGTTACTCTGTCTGGGCATTTGAAAACATTGACGTTATTGAAAAATGCACACCAGAACACAGGGATTAAGAGTCATGTTGTTTCTCGCAATACCTTTTTTAGAGGTAAAAGGGGGTGAAAAGAAATGAACTACTATATTGTTAGCACACTGAAGTCAGGAACTGTTGCAATTTTAAGTTAGGTAGGACATTTTCAGATGTGAGTCACCTAATGGGGGTTGTATATATATAAATTTTAATATAGTATAAAATTACAAAATAAAAATATATACTTTTTTTATATATATATATTTTTTTTCCCCAAAAGAACACAATTGTTTTTTGAACACTATGTCAGAATGATTGTGTAACACTGAAGACTGGAGTAATGGCTGCTGAAAATTCAGCATTCACATCACAGGAATAAATTAAATGTAAAATATATTCAAATAGATTTTTTTGTAATAATATTTCTTATTTTCTTAGTATTTTTGATCAAACAAATGTAGCAACATTAAAAAATCTTACCAAACTTTTGGACAGTAGTGTAGAATGATGTAGGCCACACCATGCATTGTTAAATCACAAAGATATAACGTTAAAGAAGAAATCCAGATGCACAAAGAATTAAGTGAGGATTCTAAATCACAAGTGAGTCATAAAGGATTTGGCAAGAGTTTGGGATAATAAGGATGTGACAGGAGGGAAAAAATGCAAATCAAGGGAGTAAAACAAAAAACTTTTAACAAACATAAATCGCATCTCTTTTGAAGTGTTGTGCATACGAAATACTCTCCTCACCAGACTTGTCTTAATTATCTCGGGATTAAGTTATTGTGACCATCTAAATTGTCTGGGATGAAAGATTTCTTTTTTGGGGATTTAAAGCCGCATGGAACTGAATGGTAATTGGGGGTGAATTTACATTCGCTGAATAAACACCCTGATGGACAGCTTTTTAAATGAGCGAGGTGTAAACCTACCGAATCTTAAGCTCTGTCAATACGCACTCAGCTCCTCAGAACACGGATTAAGAACGGCCTTAATGAAATTCAGATTTCCAGAGTGAAAGGAATTAAAATTCACTTGAAGAAGGGTCTGTCATTGTTGAAAGGAAGAAAAAGGAAGAAAAAGTTTTTCACAAATATTCACTTATTTGCGATTTTTTTTCTACAGTACAAAATAATCCCAATGGCTTGGCATAAATTCACCCGCTTTACCACAACCTGTGAGGCGTCGAGATAATAGGCGATACTTAGGTGAGCCTGTTGCATTTGAGAGAAGTTTTTATTTTTTTATTTTTAGATAGAACGAAAGAAGGGAGTTCTTGACAGCTCTCAGAGATTACATCATCACTCGACAGCTGCGCATGGTGTCGGCACTAGCGAAGGTCTGGAAGGGGCGGTAGGAGGGTGGGACTACGTGACAGAGAGAAAATGAGGCATTAAACAAGTGAGAGAGAAAGTAAGAGAAAGTGAGAGCGCATAACCTACATACTCTCTTTCAGCTCTCTTCAAGCCCTGGAATCGTCACCTCCATTCGTTGACGTGTCCCTGAGGGCGAGACTTTCCTTTTTCCCACAGTTGCTAAGGGACAGGAGTACAGTAATAAAACCAGCCTCTCTCGACCATCTCTCTCCGGCTCCATCCCTCAATCTAGCCCATGGTGCTTGGTAGACGTAAGGCCAAAGTTCAGGTACAATGTTTGTAGATTAAGGATTAGTGGCTGGACTGTTTAAACACGGTTCAGAAGTAGCGGCCCTCTGGGACCCTCATTAGTGTGGTGAGTCTAGACACTCAAGAAATGAAATATCTCATTTACTCTTCCTTACGGTATTCCAAACTCGTATGACTTTCTTTCTTCTGTCGCAAAAAAAATCACTATAAATGCAACCCGGCTGCTGAAAATTACATTTTATCATTGCAAGGAATTAATAGGAAAATACATTTCAAATATATTCAAACAAAACAATTATTTTCAATTCTAATGATATTTCTCAATATTGCTGTTTTTACTCAATAAATAAGAGACTTCATTAAACACATTACAATATTTTTTGAATGGAAGATTATATACTATGTTTTTCGCTTTCGTTTAACAAGCAGACCAAACTTTAAGTCATTATTCACTCCAATATTGACTGCAATATATATATATATATATATATATATATATATATATATATATATTATATATATATATATATATATATATATAGTGAACTAAAATGTCATTACCTTTCATTATATTGAAAATAGGATATTTGTTTTAGATATGTTCCTCAGAAAAAAAAATTAAAAAAAATAAAATGAGGTGAGGATTACTAAATGACAAGATTTTTGAGTGAATTATGCTTTACTAGGAGGAGTAGCACTAAGACAGCCAAAAGCTGTTCAATGTGCAGATAACAACTGGATTCCTGAGTTAAGCTCCAGTGCTGCTAGGCCTGAGACTTCAGGCTTCACACACACGCACACACACACACACACACAAGATCAGCAGGTTGACCTAATTAACATTCTCTCACAGGAAAACAGCAAGGGTGAGAATCGTGACCACATATTCCCAAATGTAAAGATTATTTTATTATCTTTTTTTTTTTTTTTGCATTCATTATTTCACTTTTTGGATTGGAAGGATATTTAGCGTCTTTCTAAAAAATCACTGCTAGAAATGTGTCACTTAATCTCATCTGTCAGACTTTTGACTAAAGGCTTAAAGTGTGGTCCACATTGCAGCTCATTCTGACCAAAAACAGCCTACTTGGACCTGCATATAAAGCAATCAATCACATGTTAAGTTTATACATGCCATTTAAGGGCAGGTTTATCCAAAATAGATTATACCGCAACAATAGACCACTGTGAGAAAAAAAAAATAACTCTGATGGAACAGCCCTTTCCATGAACGACTGCACAGAAAACACATGAAAAAATAGAAGAGAAGTTAGGAGTTTTATGTGTAATCTTCATCAGACACTCCATGAACAGACTGTGGGCGGTTTGCGGCTATACAATAATCTATAAAGTGTGGGTTAAACTTATTTTAAAAAGAAGGTTCAAGGGGAAAGCAAAAAGAACGAGTGTGAAAGAGTGCACACAGGCTTTAAGCAAGCTTCATACCCATTAAAAGAATAGTTTGGTTTGTGGTGTAGAAAATCAAGCTGTCTGTGGCAGATATTTGTCCCAGTTTCCCCCAGACTTTTACCAGCGTCCCTGCAGAATCAGTCTCAAAGCAGACTGCAGAGGAGATGACAGATTACATATATAGAAACACATATGCACTCGTGTGTGAAAGAGCAAATGAGAACTGTAAACTCGGAGGGCATTTTGTTGTTAACCAGCAGACGATGACGCTCTCAACAGTGAATGAAAAAAAAAAAAAAAACGACTGCAGGACTCTCCAGACGCCAGATGTACACTCGACAGGAAAGTCTTGTTTTAGCCATTTTCATTCTATACTCAATGTTTTCATCCCGTACTTAAAAAAAAAGAAACAAGGAAAATAAGAAAATATTTTCATAAATTCCAAATGTTCAATTGTGATTCCATATATACAAAGAGATAAATACTATTTTAATTATACTAATAAAAAAGTACATTATTTGTTTGCCATATGCAAATTAAAAAATCATGTCGTTCCAAAGCTGTAAGACCTTTGTTCATCTATGGAACACAAAATGAAGATTATTTCCATGTGACATCAGTGGTTCAATCTTGCATTGTGGTATTGTTGTGAACGTGCTTCAAATGACACTGAAGAGAAGAAATTGTTGAATAAAGTTGTTATTTTTGTTTTCTTTGTGCACAAAAGTATTCATGCAGTTTCATAAATTTAGGGTTGAACTATTGATGTCCTATGGACTATTTTAACAACGTCTTTTCTACTTTTCTGGACCTTGAATGTGACAGTTACATCGCTGTCTATGCAGTTTCAGAAAAGCCATGAGATTTTTTTTTAATCAAAAATATCTTAATTTGTGTTTTGAAGATGAAGATTTAAGTCTTAAAGGTCTGGAACAACATGAAGGTGAGTAATTAATGACAGAATTACATTTTTTGGGTGACCTATCCCTTTAAATATTTGCTTTGATCATTTGTGGGTGAACTATTGATTAGATATGTCTAAAACTTCAATTTGTTCTATATATAGATCAGGCATAGTGCCTTGTAAGCCATCTGAAACCACTGTAGCTTAATACAAAAACATTAAGTGATTGACGGACCGGGCAGTTTCGTACAAAGCATCAAATCATGAAATTTAAAACAACATCATGGATTGTTATTAGATTACAGTGCTTTTATTTAATATTTTGCGAGAATTAAATCAATAGGACTTTTCCAGTAGTGATTCATCTCAGTGCTACCTTGTCGCTTGAATAGATATGCTCAATCACAGCTTGACTTGAGTCCCTTCCTGTCTCAGCTGTCCATTTAAAGATAAACAATCCCTTGATCTTTGCAACTCAAGAGCGGAATGAGGAGGCCCTGCCTAATGGAGCCATTAGTGTTATTATTCTTATTCTTATAGGTAACCATAGAAATAGAATGTTAAGTCTCAGGAGGATGCGTGTATGTGTGTGTGTGTTGCATCTCTCCCCAAGGGAAATGGAGTAGGAGGGACATCATTAGCATCAGTAGTTGAAGTTCTGCTTGGAGCATGAGAGATAGATATAGAGAAGAGAGATGGAGATGGACCACATCTCTTCACCTGCCACAGGTGGCCCTTTCATCTCCTCTGTTCACTCGTTCCCCTCCTACTTTGATGAATATGGATGGATGTGTGTGCCATTAGCTTTAATGAGGAGCAAACTTTTAAGTGTCATATTAACCATTCGCACAATTCTAATGCTTGCTCTTTCCCCTCATTCATATGCATTGAGTGTTTTGTTAGTACATGTCCCCAGTTTTGCAGAAGGTAGAACTGGCGACGTGACTGTGTTTTGTACCTCAACATCACTTAGGTAAAAAACGTTATTTTAGAATACCCAAAATACACTACACACTGAAGACAGTATATGCAAAATATACCGGTTCCATATCATTTATCACTTCATATTAGATATACATGTCCAGCGCAGGGTCAGTGCAAACCGTCTTTTGACGTTAAAATAGTACTGTCAGGACGAATAAGCGCTGAAAAGGTGTGGACACAGTTATTTTTGCACCTTGTAGGAGTTTCCCTTTCAGACGCAAAAGTTATGGGAGAAGAGTATTAAAATTAATCACACAATGCGATTTACTAAATATTTGCTCCATTATTTAACGTCCCAAAAGAGTATGTCTTAAACTATTTTGCACTTTAAATGGCTGCAATTATTGTTGCTAGGAGAAGACACCGCAGAGAACAGAGAGCGCATGGTAGAAGGGAGAGGAGTTTTTCCACATGTATTTATTTGGAAAGAAACATTATTCGAACATATTACACATATTTGCCAAGCCATGTTATTTTTAATTTGCTTCAGGAAATAAAAGACTACTTGGAACCCTCAACTAGGAGTCATGCAATTACAGGTCTATTAAAACATATTCCTCTATTTCTTTTCAAAGTAGTGTGGCTTTTTTATTTCTTTATTCTTTATTTGCGACTTCGCTAATTACGCTTGGTATATTGCGTTGGTCGATAGATGTTGCATCTGTGTTCTTTAATTTACGAAGTTGTTAATAAATCAATAGTAGCCTAAATAACCAGGCTTAAAAAAGCTAATCGGAAAATACCATTTTCATACTGTTCATTATATTTTGAAGTTATTTTTATTTATTAATTGTATATATTAATATATTATTAATTTGGATTTTAACAATGTCCATTTATCGATTATCCTCCAAAACATTTAAATATTATAACAAAAGCAGAGATTTTAGTTTTAATGTTTAGTTTTTATGCAAACAAAACAGTATAGGTGTAATGTTCCCCAAATCTTGCAAATAGCATTTGAAATCTAATTATTATATTATTATTATTATTATTATTATTATTTATTTTTTGTGAACATCTGTTGTTATAATTAATCTGTAAACTACAAAAAGACAAAAAACTATAAAAACCATCTGCAGATTTGAATTCCTATGAGAGACGTTATCTGAATATCAGATATTGGTGGATATCTTCACCTTTTGCTAACATTTCTTTTTTTTTAACCGCTCACCAGTTGCTCTGTTGTCAATCTCACAATCCCGCTTGTGAGCTCAGCTCCACTAGAGAACAGATTGAAAACGCCTATTCAGCTCCACACCAGTGGACAGGTACAGGTCACTATTTCACTTTGAGGTACAAAAATCGAACCTCTCCAAAAAGGGAAAATCATGATGCGAGACCATCACAAAGACACGTTCTAATAAAAGAGATATTGAACAGACAGCAGTGCCATTATAAAAACATTAGGGTGATAAAAGCAAGGGCTTGGTGGTTGGATAAAAGTAGCAAAGTATAAATCATTGCTTTATGAGACGCGCCAGATTTCTTGGCACTGGCGGGGATTAGGGGATGATGGGTTGTTTTCCACTGTGGTCATCCGTCTGTGAGCTGGTTAATGTAGGCTGAGCGGAATCATGCACTGTTGCTAATGTCAGGGCGACAACTCGCTCATGATCTGACTCTTAAATTCTGGAAGTGACTCAGACTTCCTGTCACCCTGGAAGTCAGAAAAAAGTATTTTGCCAATTGTATCACCTCTTTTCTTTCCACAGGAAACACATAACTCCCTGGCTCAGTAATGAAATGCTACCAAGTTGATGAGTACCAAGGCGGTCTTATCTCAAGGTTTTTTACCTTGAAACAGTATCTCGTTGTTCACGGTTTCATTCTTTTGCTACAACCCTGGTCTACATCGACCTTGGCAGCGCTCAAGTTCAACTCCCCATTATTCTTCAGCATAACATCTCTATGTATCTAGGTTACAGTATAACTGCATGTCAGGATTTGCCAAGGGCCAATATTTCTGATATTGCCATGGTGTTTTTATCTTGAGAAAAGACATGTTTATCTCAGCCTCCCCTCTTTTCTTACTACAGGGCCACCATCAGCTCCTCAGAACATGCTTTACAACATCAACCACACCACCGTCAGCCTAGAGTGGACCCCTCCAGCTGACACCGGTGGCCGTAATGACGTGACATACCGGATTATATGCCGCCGCTGCACCTGGGAGCCGGAAGAGTGCTTTCCTTGCGGGAGCAATGTTGGCTACTCGCCACAGCAGAGTGGATTAACGGACACCTACGTCACCATCACCGACCTGTTAGCGCACGCCAACTACACCTTTGAGGTCGAGGCCGTGAACGGCGTGTCCGACCTCAGCCGTACCCAGCGACTGTTTGCGGCCGTCAGCATCGCAACCAGCCAAGCAGGTAAGAGGTTTAGACTTCGGTGACTATTTGGCTTGACACCATTCCGCTTTTGATGCTTTTTTATGCAAGACGCAAGTTCTAGTATTTTTCATGTTGCTTGGTTGGATGGCACTCTCAACTCAAGGCTGTATAATTTCCAACTAGTGCATTCATGTTTCTGTACCTTCCACCGTTGTGATAATTCAACAAATTATTCACAGTGGTGAACAACAACAGATGATAAATAATAGAAGTCACGCACAAGAATACCTCTCTCATTTCCCCTTTAGTCTTTATTGTCTGCCAGAAGAACCGCCACCTTTAAATATCACTTACAGTCGCCATGGTTGACATTTCGGCAAGACTCTTTGTTGAATTCTTGATAAATGATATGAGCTTTCACTTTATCCCCTAAAATTAAATGGGTGGCAAATGCTTGCATTGGTGCTGAAGTCATGGCCGCAAACATTATTAGTTCGACGAGTGGTTGCCTGTCTTTGGCTCTCCCTCTTTCTCTCACACTCGGAAGTTGGCCATAATTTAAGAGCCGTTTCTGAGACTGCACATGCTAGAGAAATGCATGTTTTTTAATGAACTATTTTTTATGGATCTGCAAAACAAGATTTCTCTTTCATGCCCAAGCATCCATGAAATACAATTTGCCTTCAAATGCATACTGGTTCTGGTCATTAACAAGAGGTTAGTAGACAGTGATAGCTTAGTACTGCGCTTCAGCAACTAGCGCATAGACTGCAGTGTTGTTCTACGTCTACACATACAATATTTGACTGTTTCATTGTACCTCTTCGCCGTTTTAAAAAGAGATCCCATTGTATCTGATATGTTACCTAGGGATGGTCAAGGCTTGACTAATCGACTAACCATCCAACAACTAACTAGTCAATTAGTGAAGCTGACTTTTTCAACTAGATAATATATAATATTTTTATCTGGACATATATGTTGATTAGTTTATATAGCTTTTTAAATAATGTTATGTCTAACATAAATGTAAAATATATAATAGTAGAAATATAAATGTATTTCTATCGAAATGTATTCATTTATTTTGTTTTATGTTTATTTTTGTAGTCTAGAAAATTTTTTGTCCAGTATATACTCTATGTTTCTAAATGTATCATTATGATATATATATATGCTTTTTAATACTAGATATTTAAAGTGTAACAGAAGTATTCTTGCAATAGTTCATCTTTAGCACAATTAAATACACTTCAGTTAAGACTTCATCACTACTTCTGAACAATTAAAGTGCATTAAGCACAAAATTAGTTGTTCTAATTTCACAGACTTTAAGTACACCAGTTTAATATATTTAAATAAATATATTGTGGTATATTTTTATTTATTTATAGCGGTATGTTGTCTAATTTATCTCCTTTTGTCTACAAAAAAAAATAATAAAAAAAAAATAAAAATAAATAAATATATATATATATATATATATATATTTATGTGTAGTATAATTTCTCTTTATCTAGATTATTACCTGTTATTCTCATCTCGTCATCATACTAAGTAACGCACGTAAGTTCTTCAAGACAGATATTTTTGACTCTTGTGTTGTGTCTCGGGAATCCTGCTTCCTGTTCCATTCTGTTGTGCTTAGTTCAGCTGTTTTGGAATGCAGGAATGAGTTTTGTGTAAACACTGTCAAAGAAATGCAACATTTTTATTTATTCCAATTTTAAATCTAGACCAATTAGTCATCCAGTCATTCAGGTAACTTACAGACTCGTTGATTCTGCCAGTGTGTAGTTTTGTACATCCCTAGTGTTTCACCACCTGCATTCAAAACTCGAGCTCTCATTTGCATTTTTGTTGTTTTTATGGTTTGCAAACAAAACAAGGTCAGTGACAGGATAACAGAAGCAGCTCGTGCATGCACGTGTTCACAGAGAGATGAGGGAAGAGACACAGAGGGAGAGGTGATAATGACCGGCAGCCAGTAAAATGAGGGAGGAACAGAGCCGAGGAGGAAGGGGAGAGGGGATGATGTATGTTTCATGACAGGGATCGTGACAGAGATACTCGCTGGAGTAAGGAGCCACAAGGACACACGGACACCTTGGTAGGTTAGGAGCAGAGAGAGAAACCGAGATATGGGACAGAGAGAGCGAGGGGAAAGACCCTTGTCTCAAAGTGAGAGCCGGCCGTAATTATGTCTGGCATACTGACAACAGACAATTACACCAGCCACCCTGGGCAATATTTAGTCATTAGTTAATGTCAGATTGAGAAAATATATTTGTAAAGCCCTGTTTTCTGTAGTGCCAGCATTACCGGTTTAATTTTTCATGTCTTTCAAACTACAGAATAAGCCAAAAATGGAGGACAGAATAAAAAATTCCTATTTGAATGTGAATAGATTCTAGCTAGGAATGGGTTAGCAATTCAGCTAGTCTTGCAAAAACAGGTTAGTCATTTTAGTCTCGTTCAGACTGTCAGCCCAAAACCGATTTTGTGTCTATCTGCATGAATTTAGATTCGAAGAACTAACTGTCTATGCAGTGTATCACAACTGTTCATATAGTTCATAGTGTTCCTGTGGCTCAGTGGTGGAGAATTGTGTTAGCAGCACAAAAGGTTGTGGGTTTGATTCCGAGGGAAAATATGTTAGCCTGAATGCACTGTAAGTCACTTTGGATAAAAGTGTCTGCTAAATGCGTAAATTCATGTCCGATCTGTGTGTGCCTAACCACTCTTTTTCTTTTTACGGAATGTGTATTGGTTTCTATGGAAATGCCGTTGCGTTGTTATGCCAACGCTAAAACAACAACAACAAAGCTGGGTCTCATTTAGAAGGCTGCGCCCTCTGGAGGTCGAATCCTCTGGAGGTCTCATTATTTGTAGGATGCGAATGTGGAAGTGTCCTCAACCTAGAATTAAATGAGAAGGCCTTCATAGGACAGGCGGTAAAAGGAAACAGAAAGTATCACGTTGCTATGTCAAGACATTTAGAACATCATTGAGCTCTCGCACTACTTAAAAAGGAAGACTATTTATAAATTTGAAAGGTATTTAAAAAAAAAATTTTTTCTTGTTTTATTTTGTTCAGTGTTTGAGAAGCTGCAGCGTACGCACAACAGACATCTGTTGGAGAAAACAAAGGAGGAGGATACTGTATTAAGAACAAAGTTTATTCATTTTTAACGGGAGGCAATTTAAGGTAAGTTGTTAACACCACAATTGCGTTTGTGTGTATATCTGCCGGTGCCAGCATTTTTCAAATAAACGACAGTTGTGTATGGCGACGCAAAGAATTGTGGTTTATCTGTAGCAGTGAAGGATACATCTCATGCATCCTCTGAATTCCTGTGAAAGAAGGTCGTATTCGCAGTGTCCCACTTGCTTTTCTGAAAGAGACAGCCTCGATGACTTCGAATGCGACCTCTGGAGGGCGCAGCCTTCTAAATGAGACACAGTCACAGTTTGCAATACGGATGTTGTCTTAACAACATGACAACATGTTGCCGTCGTGCTGGATTATATTTCGTTTTATGAGGCAGCAGCAGAAACAAATGAAGCTTGAATGTGCGACTTTATTCCGCCAAAGAAACCAGACTTGCAGATCGCAAAAACAAAAGCATGTTTGCTGCAAAGATTTATACAGAAACTTCTGATGTGTTTACATTTCACATGGCGTAAGAACATGAAAAAGCTATGCTTAATCTAAACAGTCTGGTCAGACTGAAACAGATTTCCAAGAATACGATTTGAATTGGATTCGAACAAACATGTGAATATTGCTTTAGTAAGGTTGGCTTGTTTTGGATTTTCTCCTTTTAGTTGTGACATTTTATCATTAGCAACATAATTTAAATGCACATTTCTTTGCGCTTCAATCATGCTGATTTTGAATATAGGAATCCACCATCTTAGTCCCTCTAAGAAATGTGTCTGTTTGTGGTCAGACAAATCTGTCTAATTAAACAGGACTATCAAATGGACAAATCAACTGCACATCCTTGATTCTAGCTTTGCACATATCCTCATTTAAAAATGAAATGGTTGTCCATTCAGTTACTCATATATTTAAAGATTCACCTTTAATAATTAAGCACAGGGTCCATTTGAATACAAAAGGCTCACTGTGATGGCAAACCGATAGGAGCCCTGGACAATCAGCCCCTTGTTTAGAGCCGAGATGGAAAATTTAACCCTATCTGAGCATGCTCAATTCTCTGCTCACCAGAGCCTTACAGGCGCAAATTTTACACCTGGGTTACCACGGCAATGGATCACTACTTCATAATGGGCGAGAATGCAGCTTCCTGAAACAATAAGCTGGCTGCTGGTCAGACAGAGCTGGACACTCATTAACACTGATGACTTTATCAAGGCCTTCAGAGTAGAAAAAATAGTATCTTTTAAGCTATTCCCAAATCATATTTCCTGGGAAAGGATACCAGAAAGAGTATAAAGTGACAGAATGCAAAGGTGTACCGACATTGAGTAAATCCCAAATTGAGAGCCTTTCCCATTTCCGCTCCCACTTCGTTTTCTGTCAGCTCTGATCTGTCGTATCATAATAAAGGTGAAAATGAGAAAAAAAAGAGTCATCAGTTTGTATTATTCTTATATCACATGAATACGATAAAACATATATTATATTACATGATCAAAAGTTTGGAGTCAATATGATTTTTATTTATTTACAAAAAAAAAAAAAAAGAAATTAAAAGCAAGAACATAAATGCTGTTCTTTTGAACTTTCTATTCTTCAAAGAATCACGAAAAAATGGATCACAGATTCAAAAAAAAAAATAATAAGCAGCACGACAAATCAACATTGATAATAATAAGAAATGTTTCTTGAACACTAAATCAGCATATTAGAATAAAAATTCATGTGACACTAAAGGCTGTTAAAAATTCGGCTTTGTCATCGACAGAATACATATATTTTTTAAATATATAAAAATAGAGAAGCTATTTTAAGCTGTAATAATTTTACTGTGAGCGGAGAGACTATTAAAACAACTTTTTTTTAAAAATATATATATATCGACCCTGAACTTTTGAATGTTATATTGAGCGATACCTTTAACAGCAGAAAAGCGCCAAAGAAAGACAAGGCGGAGGGAAAACAAGTGATGGATGAAAAGGAATGGGGAGGCGGATGAGACCCTCTCCTCTCTTGTCTCTCATTTCCATCTGCATGAGAATAAGTCGACGCTTCAGGCACCAAGCGTAGGAGTAGAAACGGTAAGGACAGCAGAAAGTAAAGGTGCAGAGCCCGAATCCAGATGGCTATGCATCTGATGAGGAATTCAGGAATCCTTTCTTTAATTATCCTTCCACTACTGAGCGACACAGTAAGCGACAAAAAGAGAGCAGAAGAAGGGATGTGTCCGTGTGAGAGAGGGGCTACTCAGAGTACTCATTGTCCCTCCAAAGCCTAATTACTTCCCTGCTCTCCATGACATGGTTTTTAAATAGTGTCTGCTTCTGTATCGGGAGGTTCATCATCATCATTTCTTTTTTTATAGACTCTTTTTTTCCTCCATTGATGCCCCTTGCCATCCCCCTGCAGACGGATGCGAATTCTCTCTCTCTCTTTAATGGCAATTCTTTTTTTCTTCATTTTAAAGGACTGCATGGGAAGTTTGGTGAAGAGCATTTCAATCAGCATTCTATTGTCACTTGACATCTCTGTGGAGATGCCCTCGGAAGCGTCTCTCTCTCTCTCTCTCTCTCTCTCTCTCTCTCTCTCTCTCTCTCTCTCTCTCTCGCTCTCGCTCTCTCTCTTTCCTTCACTCGCTTCATCTCTCTGTGTGTCTGTCTAAACAACACCCATTGTTCTTCCAAATGCTCTTGAGCAGAAATAGCTCAAAGAATAACCATTAATATTTATTCAGGAGAGCCCTTCTGAGGAAAACAGTGTGGAATCAGGGACCGACCAGCCCTTTCCACGCCACAGAATTCAGCAGCCAGATGTGAGACACGCACTTTAGATGCAAACAGCATGTGTGGTAAACAGAATCGAAGCGAAAGAAGGCGAGAAGCTGTGGAAATGGATTTTTAATGCTTAGGTTACATGTCAGAAGAGCACGATGTGCATGTTGCCCGCTGATAGCTCCCTCTGACTGTTGCCCACTCTGTCTAGGATGTTGCAAAGTGTTGCAAAGTTGTTTAAGTGTTTGATAGGGAAGCACATTAACCCTGTACTCCGCTACGCTGCTCTTATCTTCTGCCTTAGAGGGGAAATGGCTTTAAATAAGAAATTTTATTCATTGAGGCACATGGATTCCTTACATAGCCCATTTTTTCTAATGCTACTAGATTCCAGTCGGGTTATTTCCCCTCATCTCTCGAGGAGAAGCATTCTGTAGTTCGCAACGTACTTTGATCTCAAGAACCTTTGTGTTTCAAGCTGCACGACTCAAGTAAATAACAGAAAATTGTTCTGGGCAGTCTGGTCACATTAGCAGGAATCGCTTTGTCACTCGACGTGTTTTAAAGTCTGAAAAATAACTGCAACTGTGATCTTTTCTTTCCTAATGTGACTTACAGCTTCTCAATCTAGAAAATGTTAGGTGATTACTAGGTAAGGAATTTACTGGATCATTGTCGTTTACTATTTGTAAGTAAGTAAGTAAGTGGCATATTGTATGTTTTTTATTAAAGATTACAAAGGCGCATTGATTTTAAATGATGTCCACAGATAAATCATTCCTAATAAACACAGTGATACTTCAAATGAAGCTGAACTCTGAGAACCCAAACCAGCTTGTTTACTTCTTCAAGCTTCAAGCGACATCCAAATGTGTCGCGCCAAGCGTTATAAAGTGCGAAAAAGCATTCTCATGCCCCAGACTGAAAGACAATCCTCTGGGCATTTCTCTCGTAATTAATATGGCCTCTTTTTCGACACATTATCACTGCAAAATGGATCCCGTTCAATACCCCTGAGAAGAATCACACTTTGGGGAACAATAAGTCCATTGATCGATCTCCGCAAAATTCTAATCTGTGGCAGGGGCGTTAAACAGAATGGATTGATTGATTCCAGTGATTCCCAGTTGGCCAGTGTTAGGTGGTGTAATTTTCTAGTTAAGCGGATCCCTCAAGCCTCTTTTGTAGCATTTATATGCCGTTTTATGTTACCTGAGAGGCCTTTCTCTCTCTCTCTCTCCATAGCCACTCTCTCTTTTTCTGTCTTCCCTCTTTTGGTAATTCCATCTGTGGTAATTTGATAAGAGCTGGACCGGTCGCTACAATTCAACAGCTGTGGTTAAATCGCTGGTGGTCTGGCTCACAGTGGCCTCGGCGGCCTTACTCTGGCCACTTGACCTGTGGCATTGTGCAGAATGCCTCGCGATTCGTCCGTCACCCAATCCGTCAGCAATGAATAATTTTCATGGAAGGTGCACTTTAATTACTTTCCCATTTAAATGGCATTGCGGTGGCCTATCTAGGTCATTAATCTCAGTGAGGATCCTGTTGCAAGCCTTTTATTGCTGGCAAACGAAGCTCCCCAAATCCCCCAGAATCTTCTCTGCTTGACTGACTGCAGACTCCCAGCAGCCACAGCTCCAGTGTCTCCTTCTGAACTGGCCACTGTCACGGAAGTGAGAGAGACAGACACAGAGAAAAAGAAAGAGAGATCTACACTTGTCTCTCAGCATGAGCGAGGGGATGGGGGGGAAGTTTGCCAACCACCTTGAAGGGACCAGTTGGACTGAATGTGAGCAGGACTTTCTAGCGTTCATCAATCGCAACTGGCTGTTTAGAGATTTGCCAGATTAACCATACTTAAAATTACATATAATGCTAATTTATAATTAATTCATATATATATATATATATATATATATATATATATATATATATATATATATATATATATATATATATATATAATTTTTACAAGAAAACTATTTCAGTCTATCTGCTTCCAAATTGCAGTGTGTTACTTGCTCTTTCTTTGTACTTATTTACTAGCATTTAAAGTAAAAAAAAAAAAAAACTAATTTTTCCGCATTTGTTTCAGTGAGGGACTGTGGCAGGTATGAAAAGCATAACTTGTACATATTTGGGTTCACTTCATTGTTCTGTGTCTCTTATTCAATCTTCCCCTCCACCACCCTCTTGCTCAAAGTCATCTTTTCTCTCTGTCAGACGAGCGGATACCAACTCGCTCAATTATTTAGATTCCTGTGAGGCAAGCAACAAAGTTTTCAGACAAAGTCCCCCCACCACCACCTCTTTTATCCCTTACTTTTGCCTTCAAATTCATTGTCTCTATCTGAGCAAACGAGTATCTGACACTTTCCAAATTATCATCAATCTTTTTTAAATTCCAGATGCCTGCCATGCATAAAAGTTGGAGGCTTTAGTCTCCTTGTAATTGTCACCACCTTCTGAACTCTCTGAGACTTTTCACCTGAACGTCCTCAGATGTGCCGTCAGCAGAGAAATTTAAATTGGAACAAAAATGGAAGCATCACATAAAGCTGGTGGCCTTCATGGCGGGTGGCTATTAACAGCCAGTTCTAACTGACAGGCGTTAATTGAACATTCTGACTGGATAATTCATAGAGGCTTTGAGAAAACTGTTTCAGCTCACAATGAGTCTGATATAAAGAGGTTATGAGGATATTTTTAAACCCAGTAGCAGTCAGGCACTTCTGTATAGGTTAGAAGCATGTTTTTTTATTGCGTGAAGACAGAATGCAAGAGCTAATGTGAACTTTTGAAACGCTATGCTATGACATAGGAAATAACAACAGCATTTAGGCCTATATAATTTTTCCATTTATTCATTATGCCTTTGGACTTTTGAACATAACCAACACGTTATTTAGCCAAGCATTCTGGAAAAAATTCACACGCACACAGTCGTAAATACAAACAAACGCACCCGTGTCACTCCGTCCTCCTGTTTACATGCAACATGTGTCCCTGTGCTAGGCAGTTCTGGGGTTAGAGTGTTTCATTTCCTGCTGCAGAAGGGTTGAATCATAGGGGAGGTACTGTGGTAGTTTGTGACTGAATTGAGATATGTGTCAGCGGTGCCCGAGACCAACTGCCGCAACCTACCACACTCAAGAACAAACTCATCACCTCAAAATGTGTGACCGTGAGAGAGAAACTGCGTGCATCTGCATTTAAAGTGCGTGTGTGCTTGGATGTGAATTACAGCTGTAGAGCGGCAGATCTTTTAACCCTGTCTTATGCCTGTGTGATGAGCACAAATCTGTGTGCCAAACTGAACAGCGGATCTGATATCGCACTTCTTTAGAACAGCCTTGTCAAGCTTGTCAAACACTCACAGGAAAGGAATCATACATATAAACACATTTTGGTAATAAAGTAAGAAATTACTCCTCATATTAAATGGTTGTCTGGAATTTTTGACTCTTGATTGGTCAATTATAGAATTTGGTTGAAAATGTATTGTTGAACATTATTTCTGGCAACTTAAACTGTGCTAGTTTAACATTGCTCATGTTAAGTCTGTCTTTTTTAATCACATAATAATAATATAATTTCAAATTAAATCAATATGTAATATAAAATTATTTGCTAATTGTAGATATGTGTCCATATTAAAAAAGTAGTCTTGTACCGATAAGCTGGTAATTGTGTTTATTTTATGGATCATAATACTATTTTGTGCAAATAAATAAAAAATAAAACATTCAAATCAGTTGTTTTAAATGGTACTGTATGAAAATTTTATTTGAGAAATTTTGTTCTGATCTTAAAATTATGAAACATCATAGCGTCCCTTTTTATAGTGACTGGCCCTTTTTTACTTGATTAAAGGCCAGAAGATGATGGAAAAGTTCTCCTTTTCCTCATTATTCTGTTGTTCATTGTCTCATCAACGCACCATCTCCTGTGGAGAAGGAAACTAATTATGTCTTCATCCCTTCCTGTTCGCACCTCCTCCTATTCTCTCCATTAGCCAAAGAAATTCTAATGAGTTTTAGTCTAGCTACTTTTGACATGGGAATAAGTGAAGGAGAATATAAACGTTCACTAGAATAAAAAGAAAAAGAAACATTTGTTCCACGATTGGCACCTGCACAGAATCGTCAACTTTTTTTGACAACTTTTAACTGTTTCCTAAGCGCAAGTAGATTTTTTCATCTCTCACACCTGCTGGTTTCTGTAAGCTATATGTGACGGTAACACACACAGACACACACCCTCTGCCTCTCGGCCATATTGCCCTGATGCCTTTTCTTCAAAGCTGCAGGACGATATGAAGGCCATCTGCTCTCCTGGCTTTTAATGTTTATAATATAAAACAACAATAAAAAGATTACAGCATCCAAAGACTGAGTGAGATGAATCTATTCGGCAGACAGATGGGGAACACAGCTGGACTGGACACCGTAAAAAAAAAGGTAACATGAGGCAGAGAGGATGCTGGGATAGCAGATAGTGACCATCAGCTTTGAAAAACGTATTTCTGTCTTATCAAACAGCAGGTGTTCTGTTATTGCAGTGGACAGGAAAGCCTTGCTGCTTTTTGTTTAGGACAACCTTTGTTTCGCCACAATTAAAATCATCTCTGTCACTTATGATATGGGCCAGGAGGCTTTTCTTTATCTGTTTGTGTCCTTTGGATTAGTTATCATGGCTCGGCAATGAGGAAGCTCTGATAGCCTGGAGCCAGTGTGAGAGTGTTTCGGGCCAGTTGGGGAAATTGTCACGTACCCCCCAGAAGGGTGTTTATGTATGTGTGTTTGTGTACTGTATATATAAAGTTTAACAAATTAAACACCAAAAACAAAGCAAACTGTAATTAAATAAATGATTCAACTTATTTTTTTATTTATCGCTTGCTTGGTATATGATTTGATATATGATTTTTATATAAATAAACATTCTTTACCAAAAACAAGCAACATTTTAATAAATCAGTAAATCATTTTTTTTATATAAAAAAAGACTGAAACTTTTAATTGAGAAGTATTTACTAAAAGCAATTTAATCAGTTTATCTACATTAATCTATAAGTTACATAATCTAAAATGTTGTCGTTGTTAGTTTTTTAGTGGGACCATTGTAAATATTGTGAAAAAATCTGAACCTTTACAGAAATAAAATGTGTCTTATTTTTGAACTCTGGTTATGGAAGCCAAGACACTTTAGTTAAATATTTAGCCTCATGTTTGATTTGTAAATGGTACCAAACAAGGGCATTTGGCATAAACATATTGTACTAACAACCACGTGGAATGTACCTGTGCAGATACATTGTGCAAAAAGAACAAATTCAAACTCAAGGGAAATGCTCAGTTGTTTGCTCTTTTGTTGCTTTCTTGCGTTTCCTTCTGGTTTATTTATAGAACTCGTCCCTTTTATACTTTCCTTTGCTGAGAGGAATGCGATTTTTCTTCCCTGACAGTACAGAGGAAAAAAATGAAATTGTGAAAATGTAGAGCATTTCCCCCCTGCTTTAGTGAAGAGCAGGCACCCACATTCACATGGGTCAAAACAAAACACAAACTGCAGCCTTTGTGTTGCTTTGTCTGTTTTTGCTGACCTTTCCTCTCTAGCTGTAGAAAAGAAAGGATGGGAATTCCACGTGGTCTAGACAGGTGTGGTTCCTCTTTTAGAAAGACTTTAAACATGTTAAGCCCTTTACCCCTTCCCTCAGTGACAGATGTGAACAACATATATGAACAAGTTGAAAAAAATAATTAATAATGTAAATGTATTATATACATTATTTATCAATACCTTTTTAAACGTGGCTCCAAAAACAGGCCTACAATCTACCAAGCGTCTCTCGAAATGCCATAAATTTCCCCCGTTCAAAGGGAAATATAACTATGTTAAATATAACTAATTAACATCTTTGATTCCATGTTTTCATGAGCCTGACCACCTAGTCTGAATGTCATTTATAGAAATGTCTCTTTAGGCAGGTGTGGGAACAGAGCAGGGGCACTGAAGGGCTTTTCTTACTCTTTTACCCCAACTAACCGAAGAGGTGGCTCTGTTTAAATGAAGTGAAAACTTTTCCTATTTGCATAAAAGAAAGCAGCATCCTCCAATTAACTGCTGACAAAGTGGATTTAGTTCCCTTAAGAAAACAAGGCGAGAGCCCAAAGAAAAGGCCAAAGCTTTGTACTAACCGTCATTGTGCTTGGAAAAGTTCGGGGCGGACTTAGTCACAATTTATTTAGCAAGCTACTTCTTATGAAAAATCAATTACAGGAAAGCCATTCAGTCCCCACAAAGTGGCAGAGAAAATAGTAACACCTGTTAAGTTGTTACCCGCTAGAGTGGTCTGATCTGTCTGTTTTTCTCTTGGTCTATGTACATTGTTACGAGGAACCTGTGTATTTTTAAAAGCCACAAGAGCTACAGTTATGCTGGTCTTTGTGCTCCGATTGGCCCAGTCTGAGACAGGGGGAGGGATTTTAGATTTGAAAGGCTGTTGGTCTGGTTTAATAGTGAGGGATTACAGTAATTGAAGCCAATAAACAAAGACCAGACTAGAGCAGCTTCTTTTTTTTAAAGATGTGTACTTTGATTAATGATGCTTGTGTTAGGCGGACCACTTTTAGAGACAGTGCCATTAAGAATGATTCACGGGCATCGGATGCTGATTAGTTCCATATGAACAGAGAGTTCATTTGACCGGAAATTCACAGACATCTTTGTTATGTGTGCGTCGTTCTGCGCTTCTGCATTTTTTTCCAGGGGAAAAACGCAGAATTTTTAATCTAAGCAGGAGGTTTTGATTCTGGCTGTTCTCCAGACTTTAATCAGACTTCAAAGGATCCGTGAGACCTCTCTACCCCCCCCACATTACATCTCAATACTTTCCACTTGCTGTCCTCTCAAACTTAGAGATGTGCAGAGGGAGACAAAGAGAGCGCGAAGGGTAATGATTCATTCTACACGCTGAGCGGCATTTTATTTGACTCGTCTATGGTTTTGACGTTTGAAGAAACCCGCAATAATATCCTCCGCCAGTCGGCAGGGGAGTCTGGCTTTGATCCTAAATCAGAAAACATTTTCCATTTAATGGAGCAATTTCAGCAAGTACCCTCAATAATTACTTAATGACACAAGGTATGTTATCTAGAGACCACCATATGTATAGTACTACTTTGTGGAGTTCTTCAAGTGAAGTAGCTCTAAGCTGACCAGAGCTGCACTTTGTGCTTCTGATGGCCAGTCATTTCCTAAAGTGATATTTCAACTAACTTTTCAGTAGTTATAATGTAATATGATTTTTCCCACCTCAATAGCTTCAATCAATCAATCAATCAATCAATCAGTCAATCAGTAAATCAGTAAATCAGTAAATCAGTAAATCAATCAATCAATCAGTCCAATCAGTCAATCAGTAAAATCAGTAAATCAGTAAATCAATCAATCAATCAGTCAATCAGTCAATCAGTAAATCAGTAAATCAGTAAATCAATCAATCAATCAGTCAATCAGTCAATCAGTAAATCAATCAATCAATCAATAAATCAGTCAATCAGTCAATCAGTCAATCAATCAATCAATCAATCAGGTTTACATTTAACATTTATGTTTATATATGTATTATTTAATTAATTACAAATAAATTATGACTATTTTAACATATTTGTAACTCATACATAAATGCTACTGGTAAAAAAAAAAAAAAAAAAAAAAAAAAAAAAACACCTCATGGCACAGTTTATTCTTACCAGCATGCATCTATTTGATTTTTAATTAATCATATTGTCAAAATGCATTTCTCTTATTTTGAACAATTACATTTAGTCAGTTATAAATCTGTCTGTTTAGTAACATGTGTCATGTATGTAGGATGACAAACATGTTTTACTCTACATTTGTTAAAAATGTGTAATCCAAATTGAAATTTAAATGCAATTCAAATACATAAATCTAAAATCTAGGCCTCAATAGATTATATTGCAGTTGATCGTAGATCATTGTGGGGTTTTATGAAGTCAGAATGTTTAATAAGAAGCTGTGTTTCTCATAAAAAACTACTGCTAATATAATAACATAAAATGTGGACTCCATATTTAGTCCATTAGGAGAGATTGGCTTTAAAAGCTCACTTTTATTGTCTTCGCTGGACTCTGACTACTCTGTTAATTTGACGCTGAGTTATTATGGAATAATGACGCTAGTGAAATTTGACACTGAAGACTTTCCCGTCCTGGACCTATTAAAAATGTCAGATGCGCTCCACTGCATTACTGAAAACTGGTACGGCGACTGTTTGCAGAAGCTGTGTGAAAACCAGCGACATGGAGAAAATACAGTTTTGCAAGTTGAAGATGAGAGTGAAGATAAGGCTTTCACATGCAAACTAGTAACGTCACATCAAAATGTTGTGTATCCAGAAATTGTAACAGACAGATGATATGTTTACCCCAGGAATAGCTTTCCACCACACACAGGTCAGAGTTCAAGCTACCCAGCTTAAAAGAATCCCCTTCCAGAGGCGAGATGAATGTTGCCAATGCTTTATCCATCAGAATATTGTTATTCTCATTTCATAAAAGTACAGAAAATAGGATTAGGGGCCAGCTATCCTGGGGGATGAGAGTCAACTGGGCCCTCTCTTTTATCTCTGAACTGTGCGCTCGGAGCTGGACTGCTCACAGGCACTTTCAGTTGGAGCGATTAAGTCAGCTGAATCTGAAATGTACAGAGTGAGATAATGGAGATATGAAGGGACACAGGGAAGAGACAGGGGAATATACTTTGCCGTCTGTCATCTGAAAGCCATGTTTGAGTTCCCTAGCAAAACGTTTTAGCCTAGAAGCCGAGAATAAAGAGAGACATGAAAGAGAGAGGGGGAAAAAAACTGTTTATATAAAGGGCTCCAAAGAAAGGATAGCATTCAAGATTGAATTTAACAGCTGTAAACAACATTGTGGATTTGGGGAATCATGAAACAAAGGATTATGATTTAAATTGAATAAGACATGTATAAACTTTTCTACACTGTTTTATGTTTTTTGTTTGTCATAATTTTAGTTATTTAGTTATTTATTATGCTTTTTCACTTTTTCAACTTTAGTTTACTCCGTAATGTGGCTTTTTCAGCATAAAAAGATCTGCAAAGTTACAAGCTCCAAAACTTCAAAAGGAGATATTTTATTTATCAAGAATCATTTTCATTTTTTTTTTTTATTTTTTTTTTATGTGGTTAATCTCGGGCTCTGCTGTAAAAGTTATAAATCAAAATGTTTGCTAAATAAAGACATTTTTTTCTTTTTATAAACTACAACGAATGACTCGTTTGGACTATATCACATATTTCAGTATTAGTGAATCAAAAAGATCAACGAATGGGACGAGACCTGTTGAGCTGCACTAGAGAAACAGACTGATATATATATATATAATTATATATATAATATATATATAATATATATTATATATATAATATATAAATATATATTTATATATATATAATATATATATATATATATTATATATTATATATATATATATATATATATTATATTTTTTTTTTTTTTTTTTTTTTTGTTTTGTGTGTGTATAATTTATAAATTACATTATATTAAAATTTAAACAAATAATTGTCATTATCTAAGACTTTGTGTACTGTATCGGTCGTGTTTTATTTATGGTAATACATTAATAAACACAAAACAATATATTTTATAGAGTTTTTTTAATTTGAAATATTGATTATATATAAAAAAAAATCATTTCACTGGTCTTAAACTTTTGGACTTAAACATTTATAGATTTTCAAGGTTTCTTGTAAGTTTAAAGCGAAAGTTTTTTTCTCTCTCTTCTCTTTTCGAGATTTGACTCATTTAGTGGGAAGGGTGTAAGAGGAGAGTTTTTGTAAACCATGCCTGAGTAAGAGAGAGCTTTGTTTTAGCTTGTAGAGGATCCCTCAGCAGCACATCAGGTTCTCACACTAAAGCCCTCTTCTCTTCAGACAGAGAGAATAATCAGGCTCTTTCTCACTCTGATCAACCCTATTCTCAGGGCCAGAGAGAACAAAACGAAGAGAAAGAATAAAAGCACTGAAATCAGCTTGAACTTTTCACCCCCTCTGCATAGTAGCGTTCCCCTCCAACGTCTGTTTCCCAGAGGCAGAGTTAATTGGGCCATGAATCATCTGATTGAGACTAATGTAAACATCCTGCTAATTGATAACAATCACCATTACAGGTGTGATCAGAACAGATCTACTGACCAACCAATAAAAACTCACATAGTCATATTTTTTACTATAGGAAAGCCTCATTAACAAATCTGTTTTGTTTCTGGTTCCATTTCAATCGCATTAATCACAACTCAACACAAGTTTCTGTTCGCTACAGAGCAGAGCATTGGGTCTTTTTGGGCCTCATTATTTGTAAATCCGGTGGACCCCCGCACAGTAATATTGCAGGCAACAGAAGCAAGACGCTTTGAATACATTTCAGGAGGCAACTACATCTGTAAGCACAGACAAGGGCTTTGTCTAAACACGCTAAAAAAGAAAGCATGTGGTGGCTTTCCATACGCAAAAGGGATTCCTTCACGCTGGGTTCTGTGCATCTGAAAGAGACGTCAAGTCCAGATGAAGACAGAAAAATGATAGGGCTGTTCACGCTGCAATGACAGATACAATGCAAACAAACACGATCCGCATCCGTATGACTCAGAAGTCTTGCACAACGCTCGCCACAGTGGCAGACGAACAGCTGGTGCTATTGTGCGCGTGTCTGGAATGAGTTTAACGTTAGTTAAGATGACCTTCCTTCAAAGTCTGTTCACTGCAGCGCAGATGAACAAAACCAGACGCATCTCTAAACAAGCCAGTTGTAATGTTGAGTCATCCATTTTGTCTGACTCTAATAACAAGGATTCTGTTCACAGGCAATTTGTCTGTTCACACCGAACTTGAAAGTAGGGCGTGCCGCGACACGGTCAATCACAAAACACAGCCAATAACAGCAGTTCTCTCTTTGATCGCTCTCATACAAAACTGAAGAATGCAAACTAAGAAGACGTACCACATGGGATGCTTGTTATGGTCTTTACTTGTGGAATTGGAAGTATTTGTAACTTAAGGTCTCTTTTCATCTGTGTTTGATATGTGAGGAGTTGTACGATTTTGTGATTCATGCATGTTCAAGATTCAGAGACCACAATGCTACAGTATGTGTAAAAATATATATTTTTTATTTTAATATTAATAATAATAATAGTAATAATATAATAGTTATCATTCATATTTTTATTAGATTACATTATAAATCTTTATTGCCTACGCATGTGGAAATTCAAAAACATATACCACAAATACACTTGACTTCCAGTACAACAGAGAATATATTCAAATATTTGTTTGCTAATATAGCAAGATCCTATTTTATAATCAATTTCATTTAATTTAAATTTACATTTAGTAATTTACAGCAACTTTTATCCAAAACGACTTACATATGAGGACAATAGAAGCAATCAAAACTAACAAAAGAGCAACAATATGTTGCAAATGACAAGTCCTCGGTTAGCCTAAATCAGTACACAAAGCAAGGTGTGTGTGTGTGTGTGTGTGTGTTCACACACAAAGAAAAACAAGTAGATAGAATAGAAAAAAAAAATGAAAGGAGTGTCTTTTCTTAAAAAAGAAGATTTTTTTTAATTAAAATATAATAGAGGGTCAAATAAAGATGGATCAGATGTATTTTAACTGTTTCTTGAAGAAATTGTATGTTTCGTTAAACATTAATTACAATACAGTCTATAATTATTATTAATCATAATCATTGTTATTCAAAACATATTAATGGAATTTGGTTAAAAATAGAATCTTGGTAATAATAATAATAAAATACAATTATTATTAATATGCTATTCTAGTCTAATATAATAATATTAAGATCCTATTTTATCTTTAGATTCTTTCAATATGTTTTTGACTTAAATTTTAATATATCTTATATGTTCCTGTAACAAAAAGTCTTATTATTATTATTGTTGATCATCGTCATTATTATTAGAAACATATTAAAGGTAATTGATGGTAAAATATAATATTTATAATAATTATTATTATTATTATTATTATTATTATTATTATTGTTGTTGTTGTTGTTGTTGTTATTAATTATCCTGCTATTAT
>NW_020528297.1:0-18127 GCF_003368295.1 Carassius auratus | reverse complement strand
AATAAAACAGTGTGACTCACTTTATATGATATTTGTTGTGCTCAGAGCAACCTTTTGCATTGTTTATGAACATTATTAAATTAAATCATGTTTTGGAGGAAAAAAGGGTCAATATTTTCAAATCTGTGTTCTAAATTTATACTTTATATATAGTTTGCTTAAGATGAGAATTAAACGTGTTTATGAAAAAACTTGATTAATTTGCTCAATATGTACAGCATATTTTAATCTTTTTATTTTCACTGAACAAAATTATTAATACTACACTTTTGTTTTTGCCCCCATTTTTCATGAGCTGAACTAAGACTTTTTCTATGTACACAAAAGGCCTATTTCTCTCAAATATTGTTCACAAATCTGTGTTAGTGAGCACTTCTCCTTTGCCGAGATAGTCCATCCACCTCACAGGTGTGACATATCAAGATGCTGATTAGACAGCATGATTATTACACATCTGTGCCTTAGGCTGGACGCAATAAAAGGCCACTCTAAAATGTGCAGTTTTATCACACAGCACAATGTCACAGATGTTTTGAGGAAGTGTGCAATTGGCATGCTGACTGCAGGAATGAGATGTTGGCTGTGAATTGAATGTTCATTTTTCTACCATAAGCCATCTAAAAAGGTGTTTCAGAGAATTTGGCAGTTCATCCAACTGGCCTCACAACTGACCATGTGTAACCACACCAGCCCAGGACCTCCACATCCAGCATCTTCATGTCCAAGATCGTCTGAGACCAGCCACCAAGACAGCTCCTGCAACAATCGGTTTGCATAACCAAATAATTTCTGCACAAATTTTCAGAAACTGTCTCAGGGAAGGTCATCTGCATGTGTGTCATCCTCATCAGGGTCTCGACCTGACTGCAGTTCTTCATCTTAACCAACTTTGTGGGCAAATGTCACCCTTTAAGCATGTTTGGGATGCTCTGGAATGGCCAATATCCAGCAACTTTGGACAGCCATTGAAGAGGAGTGGACCAACATTCCACAGGCCACAATCAACAACAAGATCAACTCCGTGCAAAGGAGATGTGTTGCACTGTGTGAGGCAAATGGTGGTCACACCAGATACTGACTGGTTTTCGGACCCCCCAATACAGTAAAACTGCACATTTTAGAGTGGCCTTTTATTGTGGCCAGCCTAAGGCACACCTGTGCAATAATCATGCTCTCTAATCAGCATCTTGATATGACACATCTGTGAGGTGGATGGATCATCTCGACAAAGTAGAAGTGCTCACTAACAAAGATAGATAGATTCGTGAACAATATTTGAGAGAAATAGGCCTTTTTGTACATAGAAAAAGTCTTGTATCTTTGCATTCAGCTCATGAAAAATAGGGGCAAAAAACAAGTATTGCGTTTTTAATTTTGTCAGTATAGTACAATGACTTTTTAATTTGAATAAAATTAAAGCAGTAGACAATTTTTTGTAGAAAGACTAATACATTTTTTTTTACATTTATTCCTTAATTTGTTTACATTTACATTACATTTAGCCATTTAGCAGACACTTTTATCCAAAGCGACTTACAAATGAGGACAATTGAAGCAATCAAAAACAACAAAAGAGCAATGATATATAAGTACTATAATAAGTCTCAGTTAGCTTAAATGCAGTACACGTACAAGGCCTTATAGCCTAAATAATGTAATAAATAAAAAGAAAACCGATAGAATAGAAAAAATAATAAAGCAAGATAGTGTTAGAGGTCTTTTATATATATTTTTATTATTATTATTATTTTAAGAATAGAATTAGAATAGTGAGTGCTTAAGTTAGAGGGTCAAATAAAGATGGAAGATGGGTGCAGAGCCAGTGGTGGTTTTGTAGGCAAAAATCAATGCCTTGAATTTTATGTGAAATACATTATAAATGTTACATATATACATTTTTAATTGTATTTAAAATAACATAAACATAGTCTCTTTATAATATTACAGTACACATATCTGCATAGAGTATAATTGGTTCTTTAAACATGAAAATAAACTGACTTTACATTTTAATAACGGGTGCCTCCCATGGGAATCATATTTGAGGGTAATTTTAAGGTTTACCTCAGGCAGAAATACCTCCTTAGAGTAAATAAGTGTTTCTTTTAGTAGTTTTTTTTTTGTTGTTGTTTTTTTACAGTGAGTATTCATTAGGTTCCATTAGGCTCCAGTCGAGACATGATAACAGAAAGATTTATTTTATGAAAATAAAATCTCTGTAAAATCCTTTTTGACACCCCAGTATTATTGTGGATTGTCTGACTCAGGCCTCTAGATATTTGAAATGAGTGAAAACATATCTTAGTCCCTCCATTCTCATCCATTTAGCACAACTGAAATGGAGCGCGTGGGAAAGACACGCGGGATGTTAATGATGTAAAGCGAATTGAATCCTTTGTTTAATTCATTGGTTCAAGAACACGAGTAACCAATCTGTTACACTGGATTTTGCCCTTGTTAAAATTATTTGTCTCCATGTGGGCCCTCCTCCATTAGAAAGATCTAGTAAAACACAGCTGTTCTGATCATAAAGCATAATAACACCAGCACCCTTGTGGCCTGTGAGAAATCCCAAACAACAGACTTTCAGCGTTCAGATATCAGTATGCGTAGCACTTCCAGTTGTGGCAGGAGGCAGTGGGCCGGAAATAGTGCTGTAAATAAAAGTCTTGAAAAGAATTAGAGAGAACTTTAAATGACAGTACAGTTTGCTTAATAATTTATTGGTCCATTAAAAGCAGAAAGCGGTTTGAGTGTGTTCTCCATAGTGCTGGGGGTCGGAATATCTCTTTTATTTTTGAAAGTCACGAACACACGAACAATGGAAACTAATGATTTGAGCAATGCAGGACACAGTAGATTTTATACACACGCAAAGCACTGAGTCGTTTGTTTTGGGAGTGATTGCAGCCTACGTGACTCCTCAGAAGGCAACATGCGGTGCAATGCAGCAATATTAATAATGCATTGGTCAGCAACCCACTCACCTCACGAATACAATGTCTTAAGGCCTTTGTGTCTCTGTGTGTACAGTATGTGTGTGTGGCAGTATGAGCATTAACCCTTAACTATTTAAGGTAGCCCTTAACTAATTTTAAGCCAAATGTGCTTTTAACAAATAAATAAACAAATGCAGTAAATGGCTTTTTTTTATTGTTTATTTATGTATGTATTTGAAACGAAAATAAGTAAATAGAAGAGAAATGTGTGCAGGAATAGATTTTGTTGTGATTTGCATATATCTTTTGTACTCACCCTCAGGCCATCCAAAATGTAGATGATTTTGCCTCTTCATCAATTTAGAGAAATGTAGAATTACATGCTTACCATTGGATTCTCTGCACTGAATGGGTGCCGTCAGAATGAGAGTCCAAACAGCTGATAAAAACATCACAATAATCCACAAGTAATCCACATGGCTCCAAATGATAAAAGAATGTCTTAACTTTAAACCATCACTTCTGGCCAAAATACCAGTCCACAATTCATAATAACAATTCCTCCAGTGAAAAAGCTCATCCCCTGTTCTCCTCTCAACATCCACAAGCATGTTTAAAATGGGTTTTGACTGTTTTCACTTGTAAATTATGGTTGATCTGTGCATTTTTCTCTTCGGAATCATACAAGATTACCTTTTCACCAGAGAAAGCATTTATATTGATAGAGGACTTGTATTTGTATTTAGTCAAAAGCAATGGTTTAAAAGTTAAAAACATCTTAATGATGCTTGTTTCTTGTAAAAACACCCTTTTTTAATTTCACAAGATGCTAATTGATGGATTATGGTTGTGTGAATTACTTGTGGATTATTGTGATGTTTTTATCAACTGGACTCTCATTCTGACGGCACCCATTCACTGCAGAGGATCCACTAGCAAATGATTTAATGCAACATTTCTGCAAATGTGTTCAGATGAAGAAACAAACTAATTTACTGTATATCTTGGATAGCCTGTGCACATCAGATCAGTCTAAATAAGTTTTTAAAAAATGAAAGTGATGAATTGATCTGTAGAACAACATTTTAAAGTTACAAAGGTCAGAGTGTCTTGTGTTGTTGAATGTATTTGGCCAACAAAGATCAGCTAAAGGATTTCAGAAGTTTTATTGGATAATGTTTTATAGATAAAATGATTGATGTTTGAGTATGTTAATGTCATATGAAATCAAGTTAATTAAAAAGAGGACCAGATTATTTTGAGAAGGCATTATCTGCATTCTCAATGGAAATGTACTGTGAGTCCATAACATGTCTTTTTTCATTAGTATCTCAGTGTCTTGTTTTGAAAAAAGAGCTTGTTCAGGTGGACCTTTCTGATCCCACGTCAGCTCGTGTTGGTGTCCAACACTCCTTCCCTACTGCATCAGAAGGAGACTAATTAACTAATGACATGGACTTCAGTTCTTCCCATCAGAGTTCATTACATCTCCAAACAAACACTCTCACAGCACAATCTTGATTAACAACAACAACAGGAATAAACAAGAGACATGTCTTCCCAAAGGTCCAACGTTCTATAATTGAATCAGTCTGCAAAATAACTGAAGAAGTGACAATGAACTTTCAGCATGTTTCCTAAGCCCTTGATCCAACCACATGTTATTATCAGCACTGGCGTGTGTTACCTTTGAAACATGTTTAAGGATGCACAGTATATTGGTACTATTAGGTGTTGGATTATTGCATGCTTGGTGAATATTGCATGCTGCTCACTTAAAAGTAATATCTAAAATTACTAATAATTATTGTAATAATAATAATAATAATAATAATAATCACTGTTCAATGTAATTTAAGCACATTTTATTTTTTAATAAACATTTTGAAGTAGTTTAAGTCTTTGGTTCTTTTAATTGTGATGATTTTGGCTCACATTTAACAAAAACCCTAACCCTTTAATCTCAACAAATTACAATATGGTGACATGCCAAGCAGCTAATCAACTCAAAACACCTGCAAAGGTTCCCTGAGGTTTCAAAATGGTCTCTCAGTTTGGTTCATTAGGCTACATAATCATGGGGAAGACTGCTGATCTGACAGTTGTCTAGAAGACAATCATTGACACCCTTCACAAGGAGGGTAAGCCACAAACATTCATTGCCAAAGAAGCTGGCTGTTCACAGAGTGCTGTATCCAAGCATGTTAACAGAAAGTTGAGAGGAAGGAAAAAGAGTGGAAGAAAAAGATGCACAAACAACCGAGAGAACTTCAGCCTTATGAGGATTGTCAAGCAAAATCGATTCAAGAATTTGAGTGAACTTCACAAGCAATGGACTGAGTCTGGTGTCAAGGCATACAGACGTGTCCCGTAATTTGGCTACAGTTGTCATATTCCTCTTGTTAAGCCACTCCTGAACCTCAGACAACGTCAGAGGCATCTTACCTAGGCTAAGGAGAACAAGAACTGGACTGTTGCAGTGGTCCAAAGTTCTCTTTTCAGATGAGAGCAAGTTTTGTATTTTATTTGGAAACCAAGGTCCTAGAATCTGGAGGAAGGGTGGAGAAGCTCATAGTCCAAGTTGCTTGAAGTCCAGTGTTATATTTCAATAGTCTGTGATGATTTCGGGTACAATGTCATCTGCTGGTGAACCAAAATCCCTGCACCCATTTACCAAGACATTTTGGAGCACTTCATGCTACCTTCACTGACCAGCTTTTTGAAGATGCTGATTTCATTTTCCAGCAGGATTTGACACATGCCCACACTGCAAAAAGCACCAAAAGTCTGTTAAATGACCATGGTGTTGGTGTGCTTGACTGGCCAGCAAACTCACCAGACCTGAACCCTATAGAGAATCTATGGTGTTTTGTCAAGAGGAAAATGAGAAACAAAAGACCAAAAAATGCAGATGAGCTGAAAGCCACTGTCAAAGAAATCTGGGCTTTCATACCACCTCAGCAGTGCCACAAACTGATCACCTCCATGCCACGCCGAATTGAGACAGTAATTAAAGCAAAAGGAGCCCCTACCAAGTACTGAGTACATGTACAGTAAATTAACACTTTCCAGAGGCCAGCAATTCACTAAACGTTTATATAATAATAATAATAATAATAATAATAATAATAATATAATAATAATAATATATTTGTATATAAGTATTTATGGTAACATTCTGATTATGTAATGTGTGCTGATGATAGATTTGGCTTATTTTCTATAAGCTATCGCAGATAAAGTTTTGTGGTGAAAGCACAGCTGACCCAGTTTTCTTTGATGTAGTGCTTACTCTCTGCAATCTTCAGTCGCTGTTTGTGGCTAATATATGAAGTCGACAGTATATTATGAATCACATGATATGACCTGTATTATGATCTGTCAGGCGATTAGGTGTTTGTTGCCAATTGACTGCACTGGATTGATATTCAACCTTTGAATCAGCATGAGTTTGATGAGGCCTCCATAAAACCTGAAGCACTGCAGACACTGCAGTAAATGCCCAGCACATTCTCAGCACTGATATATGATGTTGGACTGGCTTTGTTTAGCCATTCCCTTATCTAATCAATGTTTTTCTTGGTACTTTATGGGCGTGAGAGAGAAAAAATCGCTTTCACTTGTCATCTTTATTAGATATTAGAACGTGGAGCGGCTGCCAAGCCATTAAGTCATGTCAGCTTTAAGGCTGCCTTTTGAAAAATTAATTATCGACACAGTAAAAATAGTTTAGAAAATTAAACTGTCATGATCTCTGTCTTGTAATGCTAATCTGAGCGCTCGCTAACTGTGCAGATAAAATGACCCGGCAGGAAACTGTTTGAGTTCAGTGGTCTGTCACAGGATGCGGTTTTAAGCCCGAGCAGGGAGACTAATATCAGCTGCATATAAACCCTGCTATTAAACCCTGATTTTAAGATCCTTCCACCTTCTGTCACCACCTTAATAAATACCACCGGCATAAGTGTTGTTGCATTTAAATGTATATAAAATATGTTTTCATCAAGTGAATTCATATCTATTTTCCAAATGTATGTTGCTATTTTTTTTACCTCATTATTTTTATTCAAACTATCATAATATGAGCTTCCAGTGAAACAGTAGACATCTTCTTACATTAAGTCCACTTGAAACTGTGTCCCTTTCTTACAATCAACTGCAAAGCTTGGCATTTAAAAGTTTAAGTTCGCTACTTCTGTTACATCGATCACAACTTTAAATGTTCAATAAAATGTTTTACATTTGTGTGTGTGTTATTTTTCTTATATTTACTTAGTATGAATAGGTAATTGTTTAAATTATGGTAACTTTTTATTTATTTAATATTAACAATCCATTAACTATGAATTCTGACACATTAAAACTCTTAATTTGCTGCGTATTAATGGTAAGTAAGGTAGTTTAGGTATTTGAGTATTAGAATATGGTAATGCAGAATATGTGCTTTTATAAGTACTAATAAAATAGCCAATATGTTAATAATAGGCATGGTAACAAGCAACTAGTTAATAGTGAGAAATTGGTCCCTATTACTAAAATGCTAATAAAATAATTTTAGTGAATTCCAAAATGAATTCTAAATGAATACAACGCCTAAACTAATTTCTCAATGTAACATTCACCATGAGACCTACAAGTTATTGTAGGCATGTAGTGCAAAGTCGGAAAGCCGGCAATGCCCCCAATCCTCATTTTTCTGAAATAAAGTGTGATTTACAGGTAGTTCACGGAGTTCCCACAGGTGAGGGCAGGCCGACAAATCTCTTCCTCATTTTCCTAACCCTGAGCTCTCACTACACAAACACAAACCGAGATCATAAAACGCCCAGTGAGAAATGAACAGATTGGCAGATAAAGAAGACCTTGTCATTTTTTCAGTTCCCTCTTCCCCCATTGGGTCTGATGGAGCTTTTATTGAATTTGGGCGCGGCAGAAAACCACACTGCATTTGGAGAGGATTTTCTGTCATCGTTCAGATAAAGAAAGAGAGGGAGAGAAAAAGTCATAATCTGAACAGCAGGCTCCCTGACTGTGCTCAACACATCCGCCTTAAAGCCGTAGGTGCGCCGACCCGGTTAGTTCCACCAGAGACGTCAAAGCGACTCGGAACGCTGGAGCTGCGGCTCGCCGTAGACAACGGCTGTTCTCCTCTCAGTGGAAATCTTCTCTCTTTAACGGTTTCTGAATGACCTTGCCTCGTTGGACTGGCTAGTTTAGCTCAGCTATCAAGCGAGGAAAGCTTTCTAATAGGCCCTGCGTAGTGGTAAGGTGTCTGCCTGTCATACCTCATCTAGCCTGATGCACCGCGACTACCTGTGTCTCTCTGGCCGGACAATTACTGTCCAATTCCAATTTACTTCACCAAAGCACTGATGTAATGAAAAATAATTAGGAGTCTGAAAATGAGTTTCTCATGAAATGGCCTCTCAGGTTGAACACAATCGCACTTGGCAGATGGCAGTGTGGGTCTGCTTTAATATGGGTGAGACGGTTAATCGTGTCCAAGGTGCATGCGGCAAACATGAAGCGTTCACGCTGGTAATGCTGCGTGGAATATTGAGAAGCTCTTCCTCTGCTTCCACGTGCCTGTATTGACTTATAAGCAAGAGAAACAAACAAGCAAGCGGCACTGCTAGCTAACACAAATCTGAAAACCACTGAACTGAAATGGGATTGGAAAAGCTCATGTTTGTTCAAGAAAGTGCTGGAACTCTGTGGTAGAGAAAACTAATTTTCCCATTTAGTCTCATTCAGACCTCAGTGTAATAGTCTTCTTGGATAGAGTCACTTGATATATTTGTGACCCAGGACCACAAAACCAGTCATAACAGTAATTTTTTTAAAATTGAGTTTTATACATCATCTGCAATCTGAATAAATAAGCTTTCCATTGATGTATGGTTTTGTTAGGAAAGGACAATAAACGGAATCTGGATTTAAAAGTTGTCCAAATGTTCAAGTTCTGAGCAATGCATATTAATAATCAAAAATGTTGTTTTTATATATTTATGGTAGAAAATTTACAAAATATCTTCATGGGACATGATCTTTAAATTACGATTTTTGGCATAAAAGAAAAATCTATTTTTTACCCATAAAATGTATTTTGGCTATTGCTACAAATATACCCCGCAACCTAAGATAACAACAAGAAAGTAAAATGGCTACATAAACCTTCAATGATTAATGTTACATTTAAAACCCAGCTTGTGTGAAAAATGTCATTTCCTGTTAGTTGATTAAGTGTAGCTCAAGTGGTAGAGCATTGCGTTAGCAAGCACAAGGTTGGGGGTTTGAATCCTAGGGAACACATTAGGAGAAAAGTTGTTAGCTTGAATGCAATGTAAGTTCCTTTGGATAAAAGTGGTCTGCTAATGCATAAATTTAATTTTAATATACACACTCCAACAGTCCTCTAACATCTTTTTATTAGTAAATGATGGAGAAAGATCTTCATAATGGATCATTCATTTTTCTAAATCCAATACATAATTTTACATTTTACATTACATTCATAATTTTTCTTTATATGTTGTTATTGACGCTCATGTCCTAAAAGTTTCTTTACTTTGGCTAAAACAAGTGAAAAGTAATCGTCAAGCCAGCAGCAAAATATATAGATAAATAGAGAGAGTACAATAGTCCATTTTAGCAGAAAATAACAGCGCTCATGAACAAAATGTTTGTAGTTTGTACTGCAATTATACTAAAAGTGAACTTATATGTAAACTAATATTTTACTAAATTAAATACTTTGTACACTTTGAAGTATAGTCTCAGTAAACTACTAATTTAGTAGTTTTACACTGTAATTATACTCATACGTTTTCTTTAAGTGAACTTTACATCATAAGTATACTACTATATCCCTATTTAGGTTTTAATTTGCACATATTTTGTTATATGAATATCTGAACATACAAAACATCACAATAACAGGGTTTCTGCTTGCAAACAAAAAAAATATTTTATGCATTCTTTTTTGAAAAAACTTTGTAAAACAAAGGTATTACATTTTGAACAAAAAATTTAACAAAAATAATATGAATTGGATTCATAATGATAATCAAAACGTAGATGGAGTCGATCAACACCCCAAAGCTTGACTGTAATTATTACCTCTTCATCAGTCAACATTTTATTCTATAACGTTACAGTTTTGATGCTGTTTCATGTCAGATGATCATGTTATATTACACGATCATCTGATCACGATCATGTGTTAGTATCTGGGGCATGTTCAAGTTCAAAACGGTGCGCAACGTTTTGCTATGGTTTCCGTGTTGAACGTCATGTTTCCTGGAAACGGCGTGCACCGGTGTGCAACGGGGTTTGAGATGTGTTTTCTCCTGTTTGGTGGGTGTGTCAGAACTGCAGTCCAATCAGCAGCAACATGTATATAAAGCACGCGGCATTAACGTGAACTCGCACAATGGCTTCAAGGAAAAGAATGTACAAATGTGTTCGTTGCAGCTCGGTATACGCAACAACTGAGGATATTAGAAGACATGTTTGTCGTAAGTTTTATTGTAAAAATATAGGATATCAACATAATGATGTAGTTGTTTATATTTTTAGCTTAATTGCAAGTTTATGACATTTGGTATAGAAATAAACAATGGTAATTGAGTGCTTTTCCTAAAAATGAGAAAGAAAATACAGGGTATTAAAACCGTATGAACTACAAATAAAGTCAGTATGTGAGGCTAAATAGATGTGTTTTAGTCTGAATTAGGTAAGAAACACAAAAAAACACAAAGAATGGCCTTCTCAGCTGCCATAGTTGCAACTCTTGCGTCAACAGAACAGTGTGTTCAACGCATCACCGTTTCTGTTTAAAAAACGTTGTGCAACGTTTTGTCGGTGCTGAACACAGCCCTGGTGTTCCTTTTTCTTCTTCACTTGTTTATTTTTATTTTTATTATTCTGAACAGAAGATGTGTACTAGCGCCCTCTACCATAAAACAATGAAAAACATGGATTCTAGGAGCACGAGTATAGTTCAAATATATTTAGACTTTTTGCAAGTATAAGTTAAGTATACTTAAATGTAATTTTAAGAATATTTCTGAGAAGTACATAAAGCCCATTTCTGAGAAGTACATAAAAAGTAAACTAAAACCAATACTTTCCTATTTTTAGTTTAAAATAAGTACACTTATAAGACACTGGAATAAACCTCTTTTTCGTAAGGGTATTTGAGACAATGAATTATTAGTTTAAGGAATCTCACAGACTTGACAGTAAGAACACAAACATCTTTGATTAGTATTTGCAGATATCCTGTCTATATTGTTACACATATTTGGAATTGCTGGCAGCAAGTTGCATTGAAGGAAATTCCACTGATACCAAGTCCCTAGCCTCCTCAAGGCAGCAAGGACACTATAAAGAAAGAAACAGACTGCCTCACCATAAATTGCTGGTGCTGGCCAGCCTGTGGTGTTACTGGATTCACTCTGATGTATCAGCTATAACACAATGTGACATTTCTGTCTTGCAGCGGGTCAGTAAGAAAGCTTCACTCTTCTCCAGTATGTCTCATCTTTGTTTACAGGCAGAATAAAAAGGATTTAGTGAGAACTTCATTTTGTTATGTAACAAACCAAATGGTATTTTAAGAAATATAATACACACACAGTATTTAACACTACATTAACATCACAAATCGGATGTTTAAAACTAATTACACAAGAAAAGTTGAGTTGGTTCTCTTACATAATTAACCTAGAAGTTGGGTTTAAAAAAATAACCCAGCTTTAAAAAAATACCCAGCAACCTACAGTAGTTACAGAAAAACACGCTTTTAACACTCACACACTGGACTTTTCACTTGAAAGTAATGCAAATCAAGCAAGAAGCAATGCCATATAATTTTGCAGAAACATATACAGCCATGTTTTTCAGTGAGCCTTTTAAGAGAAAATAGTTCAGAGGGAAATTGGGGTAAATGTTGAATCCTGCCATTATGCTTAAATCAAACCTCTTTGCTTGTTCTTTGGACCAAAGCATTTATCTAGTCCACTGCTGCATTTGCTTACTTAGGCATCTTGCTCAGTTTTGGTATTTAAATAGTATCTTTTAAGGCACTTTAAAGGGAACCTCTAAAATAAAAATGCTTTGAATGGAAATTTACAGTAGCTTAGCCCTGGGAATCCACTCAATAACGATTCGTTCAGCTGTCAGTGTCCTGACAGAGTCCTTTGCTCACTCACATTGGTTCTTTCTCCTTCTTTAAGCCATTGTTCCCCATTGGTTGCATTACTTTTATGTTCTACATGAGTTTCAGGGAATGTTATTTTACATAGTGTCATATTGATTTTAATTATACACCCTATTCAATTCACATCATACTGGTGACTCATAACATGACAGTATCTTTGCAGTTACACATCACAGCATTTACACAAGGATTTCAATTTCATCTTTGCCACGTTCAATTAAATGCAAAGTTTATTTAAAGCACCTGTTTAATGACAACTCATAAAGAACATTTGCTCAGTCTATGATAAAGATATACGAACAAACACAATACATATGTTAGTTTTGCTCATAGGCTCTGTCTGAATTCCTTCTTTGGAAATGTCGGCTTGAGTAATTAAACACCCACATTAATTTGAGTGTTAACAGTCATTGGAAACAAACCATCAATCTCCACTTGTCTTGTTCGATGAGACACCATGACATTGAAATACTCCTGGGAGGTAGTAATAATATAGTCTCCTGCTCTTGCTATATAAACAGCATATACAGTATGAAGTCATCCATTAGTTATATTTTGTAAGTTGCTATACATGCACTTTTAAAACATATTTTGTGTATCCTACAATCTAAAGCCCTATTAATAATATGACTGTGTTGATTTTCAGTGTAATAAACTGCAGAGTCCACTGGCTTGGTAAATAGGGCTGAAAAGAAGTGTGCATGCAGAAGGAACCAGCGGTGCGACTCTGATCATGTATGTATAGCGTGATGTATTACTGCTGTGCCTAAGAGTCTAAACGTTCAGAGTTATAGCCCTGTGAATAGTGAATGGTTGCAGTACTGGGAGAGACATCATGCTTATTCAGATTCAGAAAATATATTTGTCTGTATTATAAATGTGCTTGTCTAGAATGCTGACGCAGATATCAGACTTTCACATTTCAAAATTTTCTTGATATTTGATTGCACATTCTGTAGATCACTTGCTGTAAACTGAATGACTGTGCAATGCAAATGTATTTGTAAAATGTCAGATATTATATTATATTATATTATATTATATTATATTATATTATATTATATTATATTATATTATATTATATTATATTATATATTACTGGTGTCCCATTAAAAAATAGATTACAAACTACATAAAACAGACTACATTTTTCAGTTCTGTATGAAGGGTTGGGAAGAACACATTAAATTATATAATAGTCAGAGAAAAAAATCTTGACTGGGGCATATCAGATAATCACAAACGAGACTAGGTGTTCCAGAGAGGGAACAAAATATCAAAAACAAAAATTCTCTCACTCTCTATTGTCTAAGGTTCTGACGAAGGCTTGCTTGGGGCTGATACGTGTTGTTTTTTGTTTTTTTTAGTAGCCTTGTATTATTATCAAAGTCTTTTTACTTTGCTTGCTACAGTATGTGATTCTCTGGATGTGGATTTTTCAGGGGGGTTTTTGCAAGGGGATCCATTTTTTGTTTTTGACATTAAATATATATCTTGTAGTCCCGTTGGAGCCAAATGAAGTGTTATACATTTGTCTCACAGAACACTTTGCTCAACATGGCCAAAAGCGACACAGTAGGTTGCTGCCGCCATATTAAAATGAGATTATCAAAAAATAATGTTCCATACATGTCTGTACATCTGGCATTTAATTATTCTGGCCTTATATATATATATATATATATATATATATATTATATATATATATATATATATATATATATATATATATATATATATGGTTCAGTATGTGTTTAACATCATTTTTTTATTTAGTTATTTATTTGAATTTTAGGCTAAAAAAATGTTGTAATGTAAAGGCACCTTTTTGTCTGGAGTAGTTCACTTGAAATAGTCCTGCGGGATGACAAATGAATTTTTTTAAAGGACGCATAATCCATGTCGTTTCTCAATTAATGAGGTCATAAAAGCTGCATGCATAATAATTAAAAAACAATTAGAATATATAAAAAAAAGTTTTAGATGAAGTATTGCATTTCACACCACAGGACGTGTCAACTTCCCAAAAGCATTTCATGTCAGTTACCCACAAACAGATGTGTGAATGAAAACAAGATTGTTATTGACTTTGGATCATAAGTTTTGTTCACTTTTCATGACTTTCATGTGGCCCTGAAGTTTCTCGGAATCATCAGTGCGAATGGGGTGCCTAGTGTTGTTTTGGAGGAGCTCGGCACTTGCTGGGTGCATTAGACCTCTGCAGTGAGCTAAATGGCGATCTTCTGGCTGACTAAATGTCAGGAAATATACAGGAAATATAAAGTCACTCTCACATCCTTCATAGCCCTGACAGTTTCCTCCCAGATAAACACACACTTCTGCTGCTGTGGAGCAAGAGTCATCTACTGCACTTAGCACAGGGAAGTATAGAGTAAGGAGGAAGGCTGAAAGAAAGAAGGAGGGAGACTTGTAACTATATCGATGTGTTGCCGACCTGTCATTTCTGATTGACTACACCATTTAACATAGCACTCAGACAAGCTCTCATTCATATGATCTTTCAAAGGAATAATGTTGGCCTTACCTGTTTTTGTAGAGCATGATTTCTTATAGCTTGTATAAAGCACTTTAGCACACAGCGTATCAGTAAAGAATCAAAGATAACAAAGTCTCTAATACAGTTCAACGTTTGTGTGTCTTCATATATTTGTTCTAGAAATGTAGCTATATTTCAGAAGGTGCCAAGACAAATGTATATCTACAGTAGGTGGCCAACCAAAGTGTGCTTTCTACCGATGTAGGCACCGGCACCGCCACCGCGTCTGCAAAGTGTACATGCAGCTTTTGACCGCTGAGTGGTGTTTTGACCACAAGTTTTGAAACAAACGCATCAATTGTGTGACTGCAGTAACCAACTGACCTGGATACAGACCGGATCTGGTGGCTACGGTGACATCGGAATAAGAGAGAAACAGACTAATATTAGCGTAGATGCCATTCTTATAACGATGTAGTAAGTACATTGTGTGTTATGGGAAGTGTTCCCAGTTCCGGATTTAAACACGACCGGCTGGAGGCGTGACGTGTGGGCGGAGCTAAAGAATCACAAGCGCCAGTAGGCTTTTGCGTTGAGAGCGTTTGGAAGCTGTGACATTACCGTGAGGAAAAAAACATCATCCAAAACAAACCATGACTTACAGTCAGATTCAGCCGTTTACTTATGATCCAGAATCAGATCCCGAGGCTGAAACTGAATGAGAGCAGCAGCAGCAACGACTCGCTCCGAGTGGGGCTCGAACCCGGGTCTCCGGCATGGGAGGGGACACACTAACAAGGAGGCAGAGATATTTTAAGCAGTTTTACTCACCGCCTGCGGTTACAACACACGATCTTGACACTTTTTCGTTGGGATTGCATCATCCTTAAGAAATAAACGATACGCAAATCCGTTGTCAAACTGGGCCTTGTTTGTAAAACAAGCATCTTCGAAATGCAGGGAACAAACAAAAACACTTGCACAACTCCGTTATTGCTCTGTAAAAATAAACTCCATCCACTGGTCCCTTAATGCTGTTTTTTTTTTTTTTTTGGTAATCTGTGCAGGGTTGTCTTGCCCTGGAAACCAAAAACACACTTCTTTTGTGACTTTTCGCAACGCTCTCGCTCTGATCAGTGAATCGCTCTGATCAGTGAAATGTCTATGCTCAGCCTCACTGTAAGGGAGCGCGCCCTCTTCCGGCAGAAGTTCCCTCAGGACCCATATAAGGAAATTCCGCTCCATCTAATGTCACACAGAGCCATACTCGAAAAAAACTTTCCGAAACTTGTGACAAACTGGTAGGAGTATTTTGGGAACAAAACTTTGTCCATGTTTAGCATGGGAATCCAACTCTTTAACAGTGTAAAAAACTCAGTATGCATGAAATAGCATTTCACCCCCCCCCCCCCCGCCCCCTTTAATTTAGGATTAGGGTTGTAGAATATGTGCTTTATAAGTACTTATAAACAGCCAATATGTTAATAATAACCATGTTAATAAAGCAAATAATTAAAAGTGGGGTTTAGTCCTAAAGTGGACTAAAGTGTTGCAGAATTATTATTATTTAAGTTTATTTGTATAGCGCTTTTACAATACAAATCTTTGAATTATTATTATTATTTTTAAAATATTTTTTTAAGAAATTAATACTTTTATTCAGCAAGGACACATTATTTTCTGAAAAGTGTGAGTAAAGCCACTTTACATGATGTTAAAAAAATATATATTTTTTTACAAAAATTACCATTGTCTTTGTCATCACAGGAATACATTTATTTAAAATATATAAAAAATACAAAACAATTATTTTGATAGTATTTTATAATATTACTGTTTTTACTGTAGCTTTTGTTCCAAGTAAAAGGCATAGATAGATAGATAGATAGATAGATAGATAGATAGATAGATAGATAGATAGATAGATAGATAGATCTACATTTGTGCAAAGTGTGTGGGATATACAGTATGCTATAGAATGTACTGTACTGTAAATAGAAAATATGTTTTGAGGTCAAGGTCATACTCAAAAACGGGTCAAATCCGAGACTAAAATCCCAGTTAACTGGGCGTCTCTCCCACCAGTGGGACTATTTTAATTCACTTTTATGAAATGGAGTGACGTGAAAAATCATCTCCAGTTTAATTTCAGCCATGCTAAAATTCCACCGGGGCTCATACTGTCTTTTGTTTACATTTTCACTAAATGCTTTAAAGAAAACTGTGAGAAACAAAGGCATGTGTTTTACAGTACCTCAATCCAACATATTGCTAAGCTTGTCGGCACAGCTTAGCAATATGTTGGATTTGAGGTACTGTAAAACAATGCATTGATGTTTATCATAAAGTACAGGAAGCAAAACTAGCCTTATTTAGAATTAGCACAGATCCAAAGTCGGCATAAATCTCACCACAGCACAATAACACTCTTCCAAACTTTTGCGACATCCTTATGTTCATATATTGTTCAAGACGTAATGATGAACGGAGGTGATAATTAAGTGCTGGTAACGGTGTTTCCATTTCCTCTCTTGCATTTACATATGGCTCCGAATCCGTCACATTCCCACAAGCTTCATTAGCTATGAGCGAATCACACGTGGCTCGGAGCCTTGTCTTTACTTCCGCCTCACTGCTGTCCACCTGCCCTGTAATTAATAAAGACCTGCCATTTATTGTGCCTCTCCATCTTGCTCTTTGATTTGCCTGTCAGAAGCTATTAAAGCCCACTCTGGAGGCCCACAGAGCACCAGCAGGAGACCATGTCAGAATCACATCAACCTGATTTAGCGGGCATATTGGAAACCTGCAGTGGAATCCAAGGGAAAAGCAAAAGGAGTGCATGAGCCTTGAAACATTGTTCATTTGGCAGCAGGTTACTCTTTGTTGCTGCTTAGTTTTCTTTGTTTTTTGCAAGTAATTACTGGATTTGTACTGGATCTGTGAACATCCAGAGGAACAAACTGTTACCCAGCGACAGATATTTTCTTCCATACTTTAATGTATCCGACAGGGACTTGGCTCTATGCATTTGTTGTTGATTGGAGTTTGAGATTTTTTGGTGGGTGGGGGGGAGGTGTTGGGGTAGAGGTGGATTAAGGCAAGATTGCAGGGGTATAAAATATAAAAAATATTTATTTCAAATAAATGCTGTTTTGAACTTTCTATTTAAATTATAACTATTTAAACAAAATATAGGCAGTTTTCAACAGTAATAATAATAAGAAATATTTCTTGAGCGGCAAATCAGCATATTACAGTGATCTACATGATCAGATCATGTGACACTGAAGACTGGAGTCAATGATGCTGAAATTTAGCTTTGCATCACCGAAATGAACTACAGTTCAATATATTTTAAAACAGAAAACAGTTACTTTAAATTGTAATAATATTTTACAATATTACAGTTTTTACAAAATAATGCTGCTTTGGTGAGCTTTAAAACAAACAAAATCTTAGAAAACA
>NW_020528296.1:0-15666 GCF_003368295.1 Carassius auratus | reverse complement strand
AGATCAGACTCATCAATAGCAGGGATAATGTGGAAGAAGCGCGCTATGACATCAATATCAGGCGCTGAGATCTTGGTGCTCTATTGTGTTTCCAGCACCTTCTCCACCCTCCCATCCCCTCCATGTTCAGACACTGAGAGGCCCATTCGACACTGACAGCCATTGATGGGACTTGTAGCCTCTAATGACTCACTGCATTGTCTAACAGACTGCACGTTTGCTAATGTGCACTTGTTCTCCTTATTTTTACAGCCTCAACTAGGGATGTCAAAAGTACTTTGGTACTAAGTCAACTAATACAAAAAAAGAAAACTACATGAACCTCAATTGACGTGTTGATGTCTATTATGTTAATAATCACTGTAAATAATATATATATATATATTATATATATTAGATATTGGATATTGTAGCATTTAAAATGGTTAGTTTAAGTGTTTTTATTTTTTAATTGTTTTAAATTAATTTTTTTTTTTTTATAGTTAACCATCTATTGGTTATTAGTTTTTATGCTGTGCATCCAAAAATTTACAAAAGAGAGATTTTAGAATGAGTGAAGCTGATTACACTGCACAATTAATCTCTTATTTGCATCACTAATTCAGAACTGGTATTTTGATATGTATTTGAACTAATTTCTTCAGCACTAGTTGCTGATTTAATTAAAACACCTCTGATTGGCCATTACAGATATGTATTCATCTGTGATTGGCTACAATGCTCATGGCTGCAAAACATTTCGTAAATAGAAACCTCTGATGCAGCGGAATTAAATAAACGCACTATTGTGCTTTTTTTCAATAATATTACATTTCAGTAAATCAGTTATTATCACAATAATTATTTAATGAATTGTAAGTTTGCTTATTTCTGACTTGAAATAAGAATAACTTGTTTAAAGATATGTTATAATTTAATTGATTTATATTTATAAAGAACAACTAAAAGTTGATTTTAGTCATGAAGTTTTACTGATATTGATATTGGCTTCATAACTGTGCTGTATCCATTTCTGGTGTTCAAGCAGTTGAAGATGACGCATAAAAGAATGGTTCAGCATTTTGATTACAGTAAATATGATGACCTCAGAGCTTTTGGATGTTGATTGATTGTTGCAAAGCTTTTGTGCGGCAATTTATTGAACCATAAAATAAACATTTTGACTTCTGCATCCCCTAGTCGTTGTATATGAGCAGAATTTATTGTTGCTCTCCGTGGGTTTACTGACTGCCTCCTTCCTTTGGACATCAGAAGAAGATGCACAACACCTCTTAGTGACAGTCCAGCATAAAGTCTCAAAAGTGTTGTGACTGCAAATCAATATTTATCACTGCAAGAATAGAGCTTGCTGGAAGCCCCAACGGCATCTTGCACTGCAGGCTAACCCAATAAAGCAAGCAATAAATCAAACTGAGTCTGAATAATCCCTCTCCATCAGTAGAGATTACTGCTTAATGCTCAAAACTGCACCTGTACACCATACAAGATCCTCAAGATTTGCCAATGGAAGACGAGAGAAATATCCTTTTCCCCCATGTTTAGTTTTGGACTATTTCAGGAATGCGTTTTCATCATAAAGTATCCATCTGCCCCTAGAGCTTTGAAACAGACGTACATTGACTGCACGACACGGTTAACGTCTCTTCTGTACAAAAACCCCTTTCACCGTTCTCTATATTACCCTTTTTTTTTTTTTTTTTTGAGGCTCTGTGGGCCTGCGACAACTGAGTAGCCTGGCAAAGTTGAGCGCACTTCAAACGTCGGCGCATGGGTAGTGGCTCTGGAGGTTTTGATGAATGGCTCTAATTCCTTTGAGGCTCACATGGTAAACAATAAATGTGAAGGAAGAGGCAATCTCTCATTTCACAAGCTGGGAACCCACGCTTTGTGTCATGGATCTTCAAATGCTAATCCTTTCTTTTGACTGCTCCAGGAGTCAAGTGGCTCAACCTCTGCTGAGAAACTGTAGTAGTAGCCATAGGACGTAGGGATGTCTTTGTCGGGGACAAAAGCAGTAGATCTTGATTTACTTTCGCAGCATTATCAGCATGTGAGCAGCGTGTTGGTCCTTATTGGAATCACTCCAGGAAAGCAAAATTATATATTATGGTATTTACAGTACTGTTTTTAAAGTTTTTTTAAAAATCTTTTTTTTTTTTAGCATGGATGCATTAAATTGATCAAAGGTGACAAGTAAAACATCTATAGTGCTACAAAAATAATACTTCAAATAAATGCTGTTCTTTTACATGTTAAAAAAAATCACAATTTCCACAAAAATATTAAGCAGCAAATCAGCATATTAAAATGATTTCCGAAGGATCTGAATAGTGGAGTAAAGGCGCTGAAAAGTCAGCTTTGCCATCACACAAATCAATCACATTTTAAAATGTATTAAAGTAGAAAACAGTTCAATAACATAAAAAAAACATAAATATTTTTACTGTATTTTTGATCAAATAAATGCAGCCATAAGAGACCACTTTTAAAAAACATTACAAAACTGTCCCCAAACCTTTGAATATTAGTATAACTTTTTTACCTATATATACCATTATTTTTTTAAATAATGATTAAGATGTATATATATACATTTCCCTTCAGGTGGAATGAACTCCCCAACTCAATCCGAGCAGCTGAGTCCTTAGCCATCTTCAAGAATCGGCTTAAAACCCATCTCTTCCATCTTTATTTGACCCTCTAACTTTAACACTCACTATTCGAATTCTATTCTTTAAAAAATCTACCTTTCTAATCTTTTTGTATTCTATTTTCTTTTCATTTATTATGCAATTGTATATGTATGTGTGTGTGTAAGTGCAAAGACCTCCAACTAGCTTGCTCTATTCTTTTATTTTTTATTTTTATTCTGTTTTCTTTTTATTTATTATATTATTTAAAATCCCATGCTACGTGTACTGTGTTAACCTAACTGAGACTTGTTATAGCACTTATATATCATTGCTCTTTTTGTTGTTTATGATTGCTTCCACTGTCGCTTTTGATAAAAGCGTCTGATAAATGAATAAATGTAAATGTAAATTATATAAAATTTACCACAACATTAAACTTTCCTTCAAAATGTATAACCAAATGAAATCAACATAAGTACAATGAGTATATTTTTAAACATTCCCAAAAGTGTAGGCACTTGTCATTTTGTCGTTGTCTCTTTTAAGCATCTTAGAAGAATGTACAGAAACAGGGTTTCACATTGACACCATCAACATACACATCAGCTGTGATCACAGTCTGTTCACAGAGGCTTTTCTCTGCGCCCACTTCAGCCAAGCCCAAATGAGATCATGTTGTATATTATCCACATGCTTGTGCCATATTCATGCACAGCTGTCTGGATAATCCATACAATGATGTGAGCACTCCCCCACTCGCCGTTTTCAGAAAAGCGATTTTATGACTGGAGCCATAGGGAGAATTATTATTGAATTCATAATGAGCGGGGGCCCCTCTCTGCCACACCCTGCTCCTCACTTACTTCCCACATTTCAGTTACACATGGGAGGCCCGCTCTAATTGAACTTCCTTTGAAGTGATGCATGTTTGCTAAGGCCTCCTTATTCAATACTCGCATAACAATACATTTCTTTTGCAAAGCCTATTAATTTCCAAACGGAATTGAACTTCAAAGACAGCAGACGGAGAGAAATAAATTCACTAATGTTGAATTCACATTAAGTGATGAATCCAGTGTACCTTAGTTTCACCATATCTGTCATTTCTATGACCTGATATAGAAAAACAAAATCTGCAAGAAAACCCCTAACAGCATAGGAACAGTATGGAGTGAGACGTTGAATCATTGATGAATATGTGATCATTTCATTTCAAATAAAGATATACATAAATAGGAAATAAAATGACTAATGCATTCCAGAGTATTATTGACACATTCATAAGTTCGTGAGAACAAAAACTTAATGACATAGAACATTTGAATAGCTTTCAGTTTACCCAGTGACCTCTCACATATTTTACCACACAATATTAGAGTGGTATGATGATCACATATGATATATATTTTTAAAAGAGTTTTCTTTTACACACAATTACATTTGCATTTAGAAAATATAGATTACTTTTATCTTTAAGGCTATACACTACTGCTCAAAAGTTTCGGAGTCAATAAGGTTTTTTTATTGCTTATGTTTGCTAAAGCTGCATATTTGACCAAAGTTTAAAAGTGCAATTTTTTAATATTTTTTACAATAATTAAAGAAAAAATGTAAATCATAATTTCTATTAGAATATATTTTAAATTATATATATATATTATATATATATATATATATATTATATATATATATATATATATATATATATATATATATATATATATATATATTATGATTCTTTGATGAGCAGACAGTTCAAAAAGAAGAGTATTTATGTGAAATAGAAATGTATGTAAAAGTTTTTATAGTCTTTTGAACAATTTAATGCAGCCTTGCTCAGTAAAAGTTTTTTTTTTTTTCAAATGTAAGAAAAAATCTTACTGAGCCCAACTTTAAACAGCATGATCTGCTTTTTATAAATAATATGTTATATGATGTCATGGCAAACATTATGCACAGTTCATCGGGCATATCTTCCTCTACTCTTGATGCAGTTTGGACACGTGTGTAGAACAATAACTGCTACATTGCATTGAAATGAAGGTTACTTGAGGGTGACGTTACACCTGAGGAGACGCTTATAATATGTCATTATGGACTGTTTATTCATTCAGTAAATAATAGCAGAGCAAATGTGGTTTGTTTACCTAAATGTGGACAGAATACTGAATAGTGTATTTGGAAGTCATTCAGGCGTTTCTTACGAGTCTGTACTATTGGCTTGTGGAACATTCTATGACTCATCTCTGGCACCCACTGAAAAATTATGACTCAGAGGAAGTAACACACACATCTCAGAACATTCTTTGTGTTCTGTACTGTGAGTGTGTATTTATGTGAGTGTACTGTATGTTCAGAGACAACGTTTCATTCTTGTGAATTATCAGAGGGAAAGACGTTCATTCTTGTGAACTATGTGCGTTTTTAAGAATATATGAATCAGAACTGTTGAATTGTGAAACTCTTTGTTTTGTCTGTTAAAACGTTTGAAGATTGTGTGCATGCTTATGTTTTGCACCGGTCTCTCAACCACGTCAGCTCGGTTAGCTTGTGTGTCACATGTATACATGTGTATTCTGCACGTGGGTGGTGCGTGCATGTTCATATGTGGCATGATTCCTATATGCAACCTTGGCCAGCATTTTTCCATCGAGCATGAGCATGTTACGAGCGAATGTGTCATGGGTGTACGTGGAGTTTATGAGGCCCTTGAACGAGAGCTGTGGTCCCGATTATTAGTTTTAGACCGCCTCACACCTCGCTCACACAATCTCCTCCTCATCTCGTCACTCGCCCCCTGCTCCTCAACCTGTCATTTCTCCTCTAAAGGCGACAGCACCGCCTCGAGAGGTAAGGGAAAAGGGGATTTCTCCACATAAAGTTGAAAAGAGGATTATCATCCTACTGTACAGTAGACTTCTTCCCTCAGGTGCAACGTCTTGGGTTTTTTGGTGCAAAGTTCAGTAAACTCACATTTTTTGTACATGTGGCACCGTTTTAAAAGGTGCATCCTTCATTTCAAGTATGCATGTGGGTTTGTGTAGTGTGCAGGGACCACATGCTGTATCTATAATTATCATGGATGAAAATTAAAGTAGATGAAAGCAGATGAAATTTGTTTGCATTGACATCAAAATATCACAGTATAGTTTAAAGCAATTTTATTATCAGGCAACTGATCCAAATGTGAAGTTTTTAACTTATTTTTTGACTGTTTTTAACAATACATTTACTATGTTTTTAGGTTTTTTTGAATATCATAGCACTGCACAGTTCTGGAACAAATGAGAATCTCATTTTGGGTATTATGATTCTAAATAATAATATTAATAATAATAATAATAATAAAAGCCTTTATGATACTAAGCTTCATTCCATTAAAAATATAATAAAATGGAGTTTGCACATAGCTTTAGATTAATAAAATTACATTGGGTTAACAATTGCATAAAATATTTACTTTACATAACTTTTAGGTAATATGCCAAACCTAGTGAGGAGAAAAATGATTGAGAGATTAAAGTGTTTCAAAGTTTCATAAAAAAATTTACAGTCTTGTTAATACATTTACAGTCTCTACAGTTTGAGTCAATTTATAAATTCATAAATGATATAGAATTAATTAATTAATTTTTTTAATTTAAATTAATTTTTTAACAAATTTTCCACTGACTTACTTATAAAAGACAGTTGATTTGTTACTGAATGAACCTGTGTTTTATGAATCATTTGAATGAATGACTCAGTGACTTAATAACTCACAATAAAGTCACTTGTCGACACCTGCTGGTGCAACTATCTAAAAAAAATATATTATTGACAAATCTCCAACATTAGTACACAGAAACAATCTATGAACTGGAACGCTAAGTGTTGTATACATTTTATAATGATTGTTTTGTCATATATAATAGTAATAATTATTAGATTGACATATCTCTGTGTGTTGGAGGCCTGGGCTGGCCACTAGGAGAGTTTCTTCACTAACCAGACTTAAACATCAGTGCATGCTCAATTTTTGGGTCCACTGTATGGCAAATATAACATTTTTATCCATATTTTACATTAAGAAAATGCAATCTACCCCCCTTACAGCCAAGGTTGCTGCTAAATAGGTTCTCTCAGTTTTTGTTTGTAGCATAGCCTTTGTAAACAGGAAACTCATTTTGTTGTTGTAAGGTTTGCTGGGTTACATTGGGTCGGCGGTTGAGGCTGTTAGAAGGGGTAGGGTATGCGTTGCACACAGGTGTTTCAGGCGGTGCGTCAACGTTTCCCCTTAAATGACCTGCAAGTTTGCTGTAACTGAGTCACTCTGCAGTGAGGTGATGGAATGCCTGGTGAGTCATCACTCGAGATCGCTGGCAGGTGGAGGACTGTGAAAAAGGCTTTTATCGGCCTCAATAATTACAGTGTGAGAGGCACAGCTTGATGCGTAGTGATTCATTCAGATCTGAGTATGTCTGTACTGAGCATTCTTATAGACGCACATTGTCACAAGTTTCAGTGATTCTAATCTGGAAGAGGTTAGTGTTACCATTCAATTCAGTGACTCAACTGGCGCTTGTAAGCCGTATACATTTGTTAGTTCCTTATCTAGGTGTTTATTATATTTTTTTTTACCTGAGCTGTGTATGTCTTTGACTAATTATACATCTCATTAGTGTTGCATTTCCATTGACGCTCTGTAAGATTTTTATGGTTTTGAAAAAAGTATCATGCTCACTAGGGGTGCATGTTATGTGTTTTTTTAATGTAAAAAAAAAAAATTAAATTCACTAATATTGTGAAAATATTTACAATTAAAACTACTATTTAAATATCTTGAAAAAAATGTATTAAGCTGAATTATACAGCAGTCATTACTCCAGTCTTCATTGTCACAGGATCCTTCAGAAATGCTATAACAATACAGTATGCTGTTTTTCAAAATAATTTATTATTTTTATTATCAATGTTGTAAATAGTAGTGCTGCTTAATCTTTGTGGAAACCATTACCTGTACATTTATTTTTCTGGATTCTTTGATGAATTGAAAGTTCAAAAGAGGAGCATTTATTTGAAAAAATGTTTAGTCTTTTACTAAACTTTTAATCAATTAAATGTGTCCTGGATGAAAAAAATCAACAACAAAAAAAGCATTTTCTTTCTATCTTTCTTTCTTTCAAAAAAAAAAAAAATTCTTATCGACCCATAACTTTTGAACAGAAGTGTATGTTTGATGTGTTTAAAAAAACACAGGAATTAAACTGATTTTAGGCTGAGCAGTGTCGGGCATACTGTCTCGCTGTCTGACCGAGATCCTGTTACTGCTCCCTGAGCTGGCTAAACTCCAGAGAGGGCTGAGAGTTTGTTTTGCACTGAAAGATGACACTTACCGCGTGTTTCCTTGCTGTCTTGATGCCGTGGTTATAGAAATAATGCCTTGTTTCTAATTTTCACAAGCAGATTTTTTGCTGACGTCATGCAGAATCAAACATCCAGTTATAGAAATGCTGATGTATTTGTTAGTTATGGTAAAAGTAGGTTTACCAAGATAAAAGCATGTTCGTTTTTCAGGTCATCATGTGACCTCAAAATGGCTGCCCCCATGATGAGACCCACACTATGTAAATTTGAAACTTTTGTAAAGCTAATGAAATGACTGGAGTCTTCATCTTGTATGACTTAACAGTTGTAAAAAGTTACTGAGTGCCCCTATAAAAAGCTATTTGTCATACAAACAGAAATGATGATAATGAGCAAGTGCATAAATTCTGTAGTCTCGTTATGAGAGTTGAGATGCATTTCATATTTCATCCTGAACATTGATCCACATTTAATGTGGGAATTCGCGTCCCTGTCTTAATAAAGAGAGCAGATTAGCCAGCTTTCACAGCCTTTGTGTGTCTGCAGAGTAAGAGTCCACAAACGAGACAGATGGGATTGCCACACAGACGGAGAAGATGCTGATTATTTTCTTCTCTTTATGGCGGAAAAATCCTGACCAGTGTGGATTACCATGTACCATGTCCTCTCGATGTAGTAATCATCCCTGGAATAGTTACATGTTGGATAGTATGGCTATAAATCTAAACATGGCACAGTTATTAACCTAAATGTGACACTTGGAAAATACTGGAAATGCAGGTTCCAGGTGGAAAATCTTTGCCCAGAACATAATGAAAGATCACACAAAAACCTCTGACATGCTTTAGCATCATCTTTTATAGCCTTCTCATTCTTTTTCTGTGTTATTCATGTTTTTTTTTTCATCTCTGCAGTCTGAGCCATTACAAATCCATTGAAGGATTAAAGGCGCTAAAAATAGGCACTTACGCCAGAGCGGGACTTAGTCCGCTGCCTCATTATAAACAAACAGTGTGTATCTGCGCCGCTTGCCTAGGCGGGCCCCCGTCTGCCCAGTGATGCAGGGAGTCATTTGCGGCCTGTGGGAGGCTGACCTCGGTCAGGCGCTGTCGGATGCATGAGTCCCACTCGCTCGCTGCCTCAGAGACACACGCAGACATGGAGGCTGGTGTCCAACGTGTGGGAGTAGCAACACCACAGACGGGCTAAAACGCTTAATGATGCTAAACCGCATCCGTGGCTATAGCGGCACGCACCAGCCCGTGCTTTCTGAGAACTCAGACCAGCCCAGATCGGACCAACCAAACTGGACCGGACCTGGAGTCTCAGACGTGTCATTGCAAACTCCTGATCTGCTACATCGCCCGTCTGCAAATAGAAACAGCTTCTGTGAGCATTTTCACTATGAAGCGAAACTAGCAAGGGCTGTACCGAGTTCAGAAGGGTCATTCTCTCTTTCTATTCTCTCTTGCTAATTGTCCTGTCATCCTCCTCTTCCTTTCATTCTCTAGGACAAAGATTGTGCTATGATATCTTACGGGGTCTCTTTATTACTCGGCACTAAAAGCATCATATCATAAAAGGGAGTAAATCATTTGAAATTAATAACTGCTTGATTTGGGGTGTACATAAATAACATGCAAAGTTGTGCAGTGGCACACAGTTAAAGGAGATAGTTCACCAAAAATGTATTCACTGGTATGATTTTATTTCTTCTGTGAGATGCAAAAGAAGATATTTTTGAAAGAATTTTGTTGTATATACAGAAAAACAACAGTGAGACATTTCTCAAAAATGCTCTGATGTGTTCTGCAGTGGAATGAAAGTCACACAGGTTTGCACTGACGTGAGGGTGAGGAAATGTTAACAGAACTTACATTTTGGGGTGAACAATCCCTTTAAGCTCTTTCAAGAAGCAGTTTCATTTAGTCAAATGACAGCTGGTAGTTTTTCGAAAGCTTCTCACCAACTATGGAAAATGTGGTTTCCAAAGAGGGGCTCATTTTTACCTGTCCTCACTGTAATACTGAGTCATTAAGATTGACTCAAGACTGTAACAGACTCTGTCTGACTTTAATTCCCTCAGTTTTAATCTGCCACTGAATGACTAACCCTGGCCCAAGCTGAATCATTCTAGTGTAATTTTCTTCTATTGTTTGGAAATGTTCAATTACACGTAATATCATGATCACTTTATGAATAAGATACCATTTGTTCTCTTTCTTATAAATCCACTCTTTCTTATAAATCGTCTTTGTACGTTTTTCTTCTGCTTGTAACGCGCACATGTGAGACCACTTGTGAAACTGCTTCTGATTCGCTTAATAAAATATAAATTATATTATCAGCATAACAACTGGGTAAAAAGTTGAATTTAAAACTCTCACGATTTTTTGGGTTTTAAGCATTTCACAATCCGTAAATGTTGTCTATTTTTAGTTTTAAAAAGCCGTTATGGTTGATCGTTGGGGATTTTATTTATCACACCTTACTGGGTTCAACCCTTCAGTCTTTCAGTTTACAAACCAAGATATTCAACCTCTAAGCTACAATCCAGTCTACAAAATTACAAAGTTTGCTTAAACGCTGGCTGCTGTATTACTTAGCATACACTTGACAAAACTGTCTAGGAACTTATACAGTAAATTAAATGCACATAAATCCATGTGGAGCAACACTAGGTTAAGACAACAGCTCTACAGTTCAACGGGTCAGCACACCCCCAGAGGGGCCTTGGGCCCTTCATGTAGATGTATGGTGTGAATGCACCCTGCATCCCTCGATTGTATCAGTACTGATGGAATTCAGAAAGACCTGCATTACTGTTCTCCACGGCTACACACCATATTAAGATTCAGTGTTTTCATTCAAGATGAAATCAATGTTCTGCAAGATTTATATTGATCTCTCAATGCTGCCAGTGACCCTATATCGACTAGCAAATTCTGTGGCATGATCAGTATAAAACAGATGCTACATCTTTATTGACACCAAAACAGGCCCGACCAAGTGTACGTGTGTGTGTGGGTGGATATCAGTGTGCAAGAAACAGAGGCAGATCGTTGGCATTTCTAGAGCCTCTCAGTGACTGAAATCTTGGGGTTTGTGAAAGCCTTATAAAAAAAAAAAAACACTAAACGGTTAATATTTGAATAGGTTCAGCAGCAAGAATTCCACATCCCAAATGTCAGATAGCTGATGAAGGAAACCCTGTCACCAGCACAAAGCAAGCAGTGGGCAGAAGCCTCCCACTGATGTCTAACATCAGTTGCACACTCCACGGGGTTTAGCTGATCTGAATATTCCACTGTATGTTTATGTGTGTGTTTGAGAGAGAGAGAAAGAGAGAGAGAGAGAGAATGAGAGAGAGAGAGATATTTGTCCTCTCGTTCTGAGTCAGCCTCATATGTGTTTAACCCCAAACCCACAGGTCTCAGTTGCGTACACTTGGGATCATAACCTTTAAAACTATGATTTATCTGAAGGAGCATACACGCACATAATAAAATATACAGCCATTTAGAGGGGAAAAACATGGGTTATGACTTCATGGATTATGAAGGGGGAAAATTTAAATAATGGCAATAATATTGTCTTAAAATATTGGTGAATTCTCACATTGTCTAGACCTCTACGAACCACACAAATGTCTTTTTAATGTCCTGCATTTTAGTTGAGGTGGCAAATTAAACACAATTAGAACTTGTAAAGACGTAAAATAGCTCTAAGAAGTCTATAAACTAGACATTTTTAATTATAAAAGAAGTAAGTACTTTAAATGAATATTTGTGAAAATACATAGTCAGAGACAGGCAATGATAGATAGATAGATAGATAGATAGATAGATAGATAGATAGATAGATAGATAGATAGATAGATAGATAGATAGATAGATAGATAGATAGATAGATAGATAGATAGATAGATAGATAGATAGATAGATAGATAGATAGATAGATAGATTGAAAAATAGATTAGTGAGTTTAGCACATTTGGCAAAAAAAAAGGAAATGGTGTTTTGACAGTCTAAGATTAGACATTATAAATAGTTTTGAGGGGCCCTAGTGATCAGTTTGTGCAGAGGGGACCTGTGCTCTGCCTCTTCAGTCCATGTGCCTGTCCAGAATCCTGTCTTCTCTGTTATTTTCAAAGGAATCATGTTTTCACACCTTTATTTTCTCATTTGCTATATTTGTCTCTCGGCAGCTGAGAGCCATGAACAGCAAACTGCCGTTGTTTTGAAAACCTACGTGTCTTACGTGTGTATCTGACACACTCGCTAATAAATGTGCTCTTCTATGTGCTTATATTAGCTCTTAGCATTTTGTCACCAGGGGCTGCCAGCCTGTTATCTGATCCTGAGGGAGTCCGTTCTCTGTTTCTGCCTTGTAACTTCTCTAAACACATTCAGAGACTGCATTTTACTCAAGAGTAAACAGCATGCAGTTGTATTTGGAGTACTATAGTCTGACAACCTCAGTATAAAGCCATAGTTCCCTTTTGAACAAATAGTTCTTTGAATGAATTTTAGACAGGTTTGCAGAAGAGGAACAAGTTACTTAATCAATGAAACAGCCATTGTAGTGGCTCGAAGGTTATCTGTGGACACTAGCTGACACTGATCACCGCTTCCATGAAAATGAAGGAGAAATATATATTCCTGACATGGCAGATGCAATTTAATTGGACCCAAGCAAGTTGTACTGTCTGCGTGAGTCGTGCAACATTTATAATATAGGCAATATGTTCATATTCCATTTCAACTCAAACACAGACATGACACAGTTTGTAACACACTTGCCCTGAGAGTACAGATGTGGGTGGCACTAAGTGTCACTTCTTTCCTATGGGGAGATTTTCCATCAGTCTACATTTCCTCCACTGGTTTGAGGTTTGTTTTGTGCAAAATACAATCCTGGCAAATCTAATATGAATTTGACAGTGGTCAGACTTAATGGTGATAGTATATCTGAGTGTGAATGGATTTATGAGTTCATGCATTTTGTAATTATATAATTCATTTCTATGATGTCTTGGGTGAAACCCTTTATAGGGCAGCTGTGATGATGCATTCAATGACTGAGTGACACACGCCTGTGTGTTTGTGGCTGACGAAAAGAATTTGCTCGGGGTGCTTGTATGAAACATGAAACATCCACATCTGTTCTATGGACAGACAGACATAAAGACAAAGACAGACAGACAGACATAGATAGATCGATAGATAGATGTATGCATGGATGGATGGATGGATGTATAGATAGACGTCAGTCCTGTTAAAATAGTGGTCAGTCCTGCTAAAAACAGTTCTGTTCACACCCAGTTGGTTTATAAACAGGAGTGACAACTCTTTTCTGTAATCGAACTGACTCATTAAAATTTTTAGCTATCACATCCACATTTTTTAAGTGAATTACATCAAATAGGTGTTTTCACAGCTTTCCCATGAATATAAAAGTGTTTGACTTCACTTCTTCAAGCTGTAAACAGGACAATGTGAGAGTTGCTCCTGTTTGTGAATATGGTCTGTCTGTTTTCACAAGAACAATGAAATGTTATTAATGAATTGCATTTTACCTTGATTGTTGAGGCGGTTAGGATAGGTTAGTTATGGATTAGTTCTCTGATTCAGAGTGTGACGGTTGCAGATCAGCAGCAGATCTCTGCACCCGTTCAGGCATAACAGTGAGAGTGTGTGTGTCCTGTCTGTTACCATATAAGACTGGCTCATGACTCATGCTGCAATGTGGGAAGTCATGATTCATACAAGCTACATTTAATCAACCTCAGCTCAAAATACTCCGGCATGCGTGATCCTCCTCCCCTCCACACACACACACACACACACACTCTCACACAGGAACAATCAGCTCCCCAGATGCTGCCACTCGTGTGTCACTAGTGCTTGCAGTGGCCTGAGTTCAAAGTTAGGTTATTTGGATTTCAAACATCATGAACGTTATTTCTTTCAGTGGAATGGTTTTGTTTATCATTGGAATTTCCAGACTGTCCCATCATACCTTGCACTGACATGGTTCTGCTGTGACATCATTCAGAGGTAATGCTGCATCCATCAGTTCACGTGCTTTCTGTTGTGAAGACATTTATGACATAAGTAACTGATTGAATATGTACTATATTATATTATATATCTGACATGCTTGTCTGTTCGTTAGTTACAACATATACAAATACTAGGTTTCAAATTCAGACATAAGCTTTTTTATAATAGATTCTAATTTATATTATAGTATATTACATGTAGACATTCTTACATGCTTGTCTGTTTTTTTTTTGGGGGGGGGGGGGGATGTTACAGCATATTCAAATATTAGGTTTCAAAATCAGACATATTCTTAAGCAACTTACATAATGGAAACTGTTGACCCATGGAAAGAGTAGAGAAGATGTGCTAAATGTCTGTCCTCTGCGATGAGCACATCTCAGAATGTGACCTCTGAGCGCCCTGCCGTACAACATGAATGTGTCATATTATAGCCCAGATAAACGCTGTCATCTTGAGTAGAAGCCAGAAAGACATTATGATTTGTTTTTTACTGATTGTTTTTCCTAAATGGCTGATCTCATGTGTGTTTAGTATTGAGTCATTCAAAGAGGGTTTTAGTCTGCGTCTACCTCAGAAAACGAGTCCGGGGTAAGAGAAGAGTAGTTACAGTGACTCAAAGCGATTGATTTCTCTAGCTGCTCTACCAAAGATGCTATAAAACCATCTGAGGGACAGGAATATTGTCCATGTGTAATGTTGTGTTGTATTTTTACTGTGTGATATGTCTGCAAAACGCAGATCTTCAGGCGGTAGGGGTCGTCAGAGATTGATGATGATGGGATATGGGATTCTGGCTACCCCAGCTGTACAGTAACTCAAGCAAAGCCGTGCCCCCTCTACATCTTCCATTATGAATAAGTCACACTCACACACAGCTGGAAGTCCCAGTCATGAATAATTAACAATGTCTCAGTGTACTCCAGGAAAGAGAGAGAGAAAGGGATGATGCCTTGCTTTTTCTTTCCCTAGGGGTGCAGCACAAGCAGACAATACTATTGATTTCTGCCTGCGCAAGAGGCACTTGAATCCATTTAGAGATTGAGCTGGGCTTAATGAACACAGACATGGCTTCATACCTCTACCTTGCACTTTCCACACACAACCAGATCACCATCCTCACATTTGTAAAGATGTGTATTCATGTTGATTACAGTATAAAATATCTGGACCTGGAAGTTATAATATTTAACTTTTTATTAGCCTGCTGAACACTTAAGACTAAAAAAAAAAAGATATTACCATTTGAAAAATTATGTATATGAAAAAAAGAAAAAGAATTTTATATATATATATATATAATATATATATATATATATATATATATATATATATATATATATATATATAAAATATATATATGTTTATTATATATTATTTATAATATAATATATAACATTATTTAAAATATAATAAATTAAATAATTTTGTGTGATCCAGAGCTATTATCGTTAACTAAAACTAAAACAGTAAACTTAATTTTCATTATTTGAAATAAATTAAACTTTAACTGAATTAAAATAAAAACCTACAACATTATAAAGGTTTTTATTTACATAATATATGTATGCGTACTGTGTATATTTATTATATATATATAAATACACACACATGTATATTTT
>NW_020528295.1:0-46070 GCF_003368295.1 Carassius auratus | reverse complement strand
AAAATCAAAGAAGAAATGGCCACAGAGGATTCCCGCAAACAACTGGAGAAAATTCTCGGTTTGCTGCTAAAAATAGAAGGTAGTTTTGCGAACTGAAGAGCAACGCAATTTGCATTTTGTAATTTGATATCAAGCTAAAACCTGATTTCCCATGCTAGTCTGGACACGTGCTACCCCTGTGGTGAGTTTCAATAAGATTGGAGAAATTTGAAATCTCGGCTCAAAAAAACTAAAAGTTTCAAGAAGATTGGAGAAACTCGAAAATTTGACCAACAAAAATCACCAAGAGAAATTTTCGAGTTTCTCCTGAGTTCTTGAAACTTTTGGTTTGTTAGTTTGAGACTAGCACAGGAAGGCAGGTTTCAGCTTGATATCAAGCTGCAAGTGTTTAATTCCGAGGTAAGTCAAGGGTAGCGTTTCAGGAAACTCTGCATAGACTGCCAGGCCGAATGAACTCTGTCCTCTTGTGCGTGGGAATTACGCCGATTGTCTATTTGCTTTCGGGCACATCACACTATAAATATTGCCCAAAAAGCACTCTAGCGCTAGACTGTGGAGTTTCTGTAGTGTAGTGGTCATCACGTTCGCCTAACACGCGAAAGGTCCTCGGTTCGAAACCGAGCAGAAACAGCTGTCCCCTTTTGAAGAAATGTATGAACCCCTTTGAGCCGGCAGTTGGCTTCAGAAGGTTTAGCCTTTATGCGCATTTTGCTGAGCCTGCACACAATGATTTCGGACTTGCTTAGGAAGTGGGTTTCCGTAGTGTAGTGGTTATCACGTTCGCCTCACACGCGAAAGGTCCCCAGTTCGAAACTGGGCGGGAACACTGAATCTCTTTTCACAATCGTTTAGGTGGGTTTCTGTTGAGGAGGAACTCAATTCTAGCAAGGCTTTGCGGCCAAGAGGCATGAACACAGTCACTAAAGGTATAGTTGATGCAGAAATGAAAGAGCAGTCATTGTTTGACCTAAACCTATCCCACAACTGTGACATTCCAAGCCTGTCTGGCTTTCTTCTGAGGAACACGAAAAAAGAGATTTGCCTGAGTGGCCCTCTGTTGAGCAGCAGCTCTGCATCACGAAGGCCCGTCTTTACACAGGTGTAGAGATAATTATTAAGCCACACTAGGCAGCGGTAATACCCACGCAGACAGTACTCTGTACTTTTGACCTGGTAGTTTAGATGAACAGATGGCCGGTGCACTCAAAGACCCAATATTTCGTACAACATATAAATATACATATATTAAATGAAAGTGGGGAAAAAAGCAAAGAAGAAATGGCCACAGAGGATTCCCGCAAACAACTGGAGAAATTCCCGGTTTGCTGCTAAAAATAGAAGGTATTTGCGAACTGAAGAGCGCAACGCAATTTGTAATTTGATTCGCGCTCCAAGATGCATGAGATGAAAAGATCTGACACCTTCGCCACAGGTTTCCGTAGTGTAGAGGTTATCACGTTCGCCTTACACGCGAAAGGTCCCCAGTTCGAAACTGGGCGGGAACACTGGATCTCTTTTTCAAAATTGTTCAGGTGGGTTTCTGTTCAGGAGGAACTCAACGCTTCCAAGGCTTTGCGGCCAATAGGCATTAATACAGTCACTAAAGGTAAAGTTGATGCAGAAATGAAAGAGCAGTCATTGTTTGACCTAAACCTAACCCACAACTGTGACATTCCAAGCCTGTGTGGCTTTCTTCTGAGAAACACCAAAGACGAGATTTTAGGAAACTCTGCGTAGACTGCCACGCCGAATGAACTCTGTCCTCTTGTGTAAGGGTCTTATTCCACCTAGGCCATCACGTAAGGCAGGGTCTCAAGGGGTGTCTAAAAGGGGGTACGTGGCAGGCCCTCCTTAGACCCCTGCGCGCCGGCCCTGTCTGTCCCAATGATCACCTGTGTCACCACAAACAGCCCATCAGTCCCTCTCACCGCCTATGTGACCACTAATTGCGCTTCTGTCCACTGGTAATACAAAAACTGTGACCGCAAGCTGTCTATGTGTCCCCCTGATCCCCTACGTGCCCCACAGTAGCTCTTTTTATCCCCTTGGCGAACTTTAAAACACATCCATTCTGGAGTGTTTATTTTCTGAATAAAATGATGCAAAGCCGTAGCAGTTTCTAGAACACATGGCTAACCTTCTTGAAATTCAACACAATGGTCAACGAATCTGCCAATAAACCTGTTCAGGTGGCTCTCGCTTACTCCCGGAAGCACCCAGAGGTGTTTAAACCCTCGAATTCCACTGACCACAAAACAGTCTGTTTTTTTACAATGGGATAGATTGTACGTGGCAAGTCCATGTCTCAGCTTTCTGAAGAGATATCAAGCTAAAACCTGATTTCCCATGCTAGTCTGGACACGTGCTTACCCCTGTGGTGAGTTTCAATAAGATTGGAGAAATTTGAAATCTCGGCTCAAAAAAACTAAAAGTTTCAAGAAGATTGGAGAAACTCGAAAAGTTGACCAACAAAAATCAAAAAGAGAAATTTTCGAGTTCTCCTGTGTTCTTGAAACTTTGGGTTTGTTAGTTTGAGACTAGCACAGGAAGGCAGGTTTCAGCTTGATTATCAAGCTGCAAGTGTTTAATTCCGAGGTAAGTCAAGGGTAGCGTTTCAGGAAACTCTGCATAGACTGCCAGGCCGAATGAACTCTGTCCTCTTGTGCGTGGGAATTACGCCGATTTGTCTAGTTTGCTTTCGGGCACATCACACGTATAAATATTCGCCCCAAAAGCACTCTAGCGTTAGACTGTGGAAGTTTCTGTAGTGTAGTGGTCATCACGTTCGCCTAACACGCGAAAGGTCCTCGGTTCGAAACCGAGCAGAAACAGCCGTCCCCTTTTTGAAGAAATGTATGAACCCCTTTGAGCCGACAGTTGCTTCAGAAGGTTTAGCCTTTATGCGCATTTTGCTGAGCCTGCACACAATGATTTCGGACTTGCTTGGGAAGTGGGTTTCCGTAGTGTAGTGGTTATCACGTTCGCCTCACATGCGAAAGGTCCCCAGTTCGAAACTGGGCGGGAACACTGAATCTCTTTTCAACAATCGTTTAGGTGGGTTTCTGTTGAGGAGGAACTCAATTCTACCAAGGCTTTGCGGCCAAGAGGCATGAACACAGTCACTAAAGGTATAGTTGATGCAGAAATGAAAGAGCAGTCATTGTTTGACCTAAACCTATCCCACAACTGTGACATTCAAGCCTGTCTGGCTTTCTTCTGAGGAAACACGAAAAAAGAGATTTGCCTGAGTGGCCCTCTGTTGAGCAGCAAGCTCTGCATCACGAAGGCCCGTCTTTACACAGGTGTAGAGATAATTATAAGCCACACTAGGCAGCGTAATACCCACGCAGACAGTACTCTGTACTTTTGACCTGGTAGTTTAGATGAACAGATGCCGGTGCACTCAAAGACCCAATATTTCGTACAACACATAAATATACATATATTAAATGAAAGTGGGGAAAAAAGCAAAGAAGAAAATGGCCACAGAGGATTCCCGCAAACAACTGGAGAAATTCTCGGTTTGCTGCTAAAAATAGAAGGTATTTGCGAACTGAAGAGCGCAACGCAATTTGTAATTTGATTCCCGCTCCAAGATGCATGAGAATGAAAGATCTGACACCTTTGCCACAGGTTTTCCGTAGTGTAGAGGTTATCCGTTCGCCTTACACGCGAAAGGTCCCAGTTCGAAACTGGGCGGGAACACTGGATCTCTTTTCAAAATTGTTCAGGTGGGTTTCTGTCAGGAAGGAACTCAACGCTTCCAGGCTTTGCGGCCAATAGGCATTAATACAGTCACTAAAGGTAAAGTTGATGCAGAAATGAAAGAGCAGTCATTGTTTGACCTAAACCTAACCACAACTGTGACATTCCAAGCCTGTGTGGCTTTCTTCTGAGAAACACCAAAGACGAAGATTTTAGGAAACGCTGCGTAGACTGCCACGCCGAATGAACTCTGTCCTCTTTGTGTAAGGGTCTTATTCCACCTAGGCCATCACGTAAAGGCAGGGTCTCAAGGGGTGTCTAAAAGGGGGTACGGGCAGGCCCTCCTTAGACCCCTGCGCGCCGGCCCTGTCTGTCCCAATGATCACCTGTGTCACCACAAACAGCCCATCAGTCCCTCTCACCGCCTATGTGACCACTAATTGCGCTTCTGTCCGCTGGTAATACAACAACTGTGACCGCAAGCTGTCTATGTGTCCCCCTGATCCCCTACGTGCCCACAAGTAGCCTTTTTATCCCCTTGGCGAACTTTAAAACACATCCATCTGGAGTGTTATTTTCTGATAAAACGATGCAAGCCGTAGCAGTTTCTAACACATGGCTAACCTTCTTGAAATTCAACACAATGGTCAACGAATCTGCCAATAAACCTGTTCAGGTGGCTCCTCGCATACTCCCGAAGCACCCAGAGGTGTTAAACCCTCGGAATTCCACTGACCACAAACAGTCTGTTTTTTTACAATGGGATAGATTGTACGTGGCAAGTCCATGTCTCAGCTTTCTGAAGAGATATCAAGCTAAAACCTGATTTCCCATGCTAGTCTGGACACGTGCTACCCCTGTGTTGAGTTTCAATAAGATTGGAGAAACTTGAAATCTCGGCTCAAAAAAACTAAAAGTTTCAAGAAGATTGGAGAAACTCGAAAATTTGACCAACAAAAATCACCAAGAGAATTTATCGAGTTTCTCCTGTGTTCTTGAAACTTTGGGTTTGTTAGTTTGAGACTAGCACAGGAAGGCAGGTTTCAGCTTGATATCAAGCTGCAAGTGTTTAATTCCGAGGTAAGTCAAGGGTAGCGTTTCAGGAAACTCTGCATAGACTGCCAGGCCGAATGAACTCTGTCCTCTTGTGCGTGGGAATTACGCCGATTGTCTATTTGCTTTCGGGCACATCACAGTATAAATATTCGCCCAAAAGCACTCTAGCGTTAGACTGTGGAGTTTCTGTAGTGTAGTGGTCATCACGTTCGCCTAACACGCGAAAGGTCCTCGGTTCGAAACCGAGCAGAAACAGCTGTCCCCTTTTGAAGAAATGTATGAACCCCTTTGAGCCGACAGTTGGCTTCAGAAGGTTTAGCCTTTATGCGCATTTGCTGAGCCTGCACACAATGATTTCGGACTTGCTTAGGAAGTGGGTTTCCGTAGTGTAGTGGTTATCACGTTCGCCTCACACGCGAAAGGTCCCCAGTTCGAATCTGGGCGGGAACACTGAATCTCTTTCACAATCGTTTAGGTGGGTTTCTGTTGAGGAGGAACTCAATTCTACCAAGGCTTTGCGGCCAAGAGGCATGGACACAGTCACTAAAGGTATAGTTGATGCAGAAATGAAAGAGCAGTCATTGTTTGACCTAAACCTATCCCACAACTGTGACATTCCAAGCCTGTCTGGCTTTCTTCTGAGGAACACGAAAAAAGAGATTTGCCTGAGTGGCCCTCTGTTGAGCAGCAGCTCTGCATCACGAAGGCCCGTCTTTACACAGGTGTAGAGATAATTATTAAGCCACACTAGGCAGCGGTAATACCCACGCAGACAGTACTCTGTACTTTTGACCTGGTAGTTTAGATGAACAGATGGCCGGTGCACTCAAAGACCCAATATTTAGTACAACACATAAATATACATACATTAAATGAAAGTGGGGAAAAAAGCAAAGAAGAAATGGCCACAGAGGATTCCCGCAAACAACTGGAGAAATTCTCGGTTTGCTGCTAAAAATAGAAGGTATTTGCGAACTGAAGAGCGCAACGCAATTTGTAATTTGATTCCCGCTCCAAGATGCATGAGATGAAAAGATCTGACACCTTTGCCACAGGTTTCCGTAGTGTAGAGGTTATCACGTTCGCCTTACACGCGAAAGGTCCCCAGTTCGAAACTGGGCGGGAACACTGGATCTCTTTTTCAAAATTGTTCAGGTGGGTTTCTGTTCAGGAGGAACTCAACGCTTCCAAGGCTTTGCGGCCAATAGGCATTAATACAGTCACTAAAGGTAAAGTTGATGCAGAAATGAAAGAGCAGTCATTGTTTGACCTAAACCTAACTCACAACAGTGACATTCCAAGCCTGTGTGGCTTTCTTCTGAGAAACACCAAAGACGAGATTTTAGGAAACGCTGCGTAGACTGCCACGCCGAATGAACTCTGTCCTCTTGTGTAAGGGTCTTATTCCACCTAGGCCATCACGTAAGGCAGGGTCTCAAGGGGTGTCTAAAAGGGGGTACGTGGCAGGCCCTCCTTAGACCCCTGCGCGCCGGCCCTGTCTGTCCCAATGATCACCTGTGTCACCACAAACAGCCCATCAGTCCCTCTCACCGCCTATGTGACCACTAATTGCGCTTCTGTCCGCTGGTAATACAACAACTGTGACCGCAAGCTGTCTATGTGTCCCCCTGATCCCCTATGTGCCCACAAGCAGCCTTTTTATCCCCTTGACGAACTTTAAAACACATCCATCTGGAGTGTTATTTTCTGATAAAACGATGCAAGCCGTAGCAGTTTCTAACACATGGCTAACCTTCTTGAAATTCAACACAATGGTCAACGAATCTGCCAATAAACCTGTTCAGGTGGCTCCTCGCTTACTCCCGAAGCACCCAGAGGTGTTAAACCCTCGGAATTCCACTGACCACAAACAGTCTGTTTTATTTACAATGGGATAGATTGTACGTGGCAAGTCCATGTCTCAGCTTTCTGAAGAGATATGAAGCTAAAACCTGATTTCCCATGCTAGTCTGGACACGTGCTACCCCATGTGGTGAGTTTCAATAAGATTGGAGAAACTTGAAATCTCGGCTCAAAAAAACTAAAAGTTTCAAGAAGATTGGAGAAACTCGAAAGTTTGACCAACAAAAATCACCAAGAGAAATTTTCGAGTTTCTCCTGTGTTCTTGAAACTTTGGGTTTGTTAGTTTGAGACTAGCACAGGAAGGCAGGTTTCAGCTTGATATCAAGCTGCAAGTGTTTAATTCCGAGGTAAGTCAAGGGTAGCGTTTCAGGAAACTCTGCATAGACTGCCAGGCCGAATGAACTCTGTCCTCTTGTGCGTGGGAATTACGCTGATTGTGGTCATCACGTTCGCCTAACACGCGAAAGGTCCTCGGTTCGAAACCGAGCAGAAACAGCTGTCCCCTTTTGAAGAAATGTATAAACCCCTTTGAGCCGACAGTTGGCTTCAGAAGGTTTAGCCTTTATGCGCATTTTGCTGAGCCTGCACACAATGATTTCGGACTTGCTTAGGAAGTGGGTTTCCGTAGTGTAGTGGTTATCACGTTTGCCTCACACGGGAAAGGTCCCCAGTTCGAAACTGGGCGGGAACACTGAATCTCTTTTCACAATCGTTTAGGTGGGTTTCTGTTGAGGAGGAACTCAATTCTACCAAGGCTTTGCGGCCAAGAGGCATGAACACAGTCACTAAAGGTATAGTTGATGCAGAAATGAAAGAGCAGTCATTGTTTGACCTAAACCTATCCCACAACTGTGACATTCCAAGCCTGTCTGGCTTTCTTCTGAGGAACACGAAAAAAGAGATTTGCCTGAGTGGCCCTCTGTTGAGCAGCAGCTCTGCATCACGAAGGCCCGTCTTTACACAGGTGTAGAGATAATTATTAAGCCACACTAGGCAGCGGTAATACCCACGCAGACAGTACTCTGTACTTTTGACCTGGTAGTTTAGATGAACAGATGGCCGGTGCACTCAAAGACCCAATATTTCGTACAACATATAAATATACATATATTAAATGAAAGTGGGGAAAAAAGCAAAGAAGAAATGGCCACAGAGGATTCCCGCAAACAACTGGAGAAATTCCCGGTTTGCTGCTAAAAATAGAAGGTATTTGCGAACTGAAGAGCGCAACGCAATTTGTAATTTGATTTGCGCTCCAAGATGCATGAGATGAAAAGATCTGACACCTTTGCCACAGGTTTCCGTAGTGTAGAGGTTATCACGTTCGCCTTACACGCGAAAGGTCCCCAGTTCGAAACTGGGCGGGAACACTGGATCTCTTTTTCAAAATTGTTCAGATGGCTTTCTGTTCAGGAGGAACTCAACGCTTCCAAGGCTTTTCGGCCAATAGGCATTAATACAGTCACTAAAGGTAAAGTTGATGCAGAAATGAAAGAGCAGTCATTGTTTGACCTAAACCTAACCCACAACTGTGACATTCCAAGCCTGTGTGGCTTTCTTCTTATTCCGTCTTATTCCACCTAGGCCATCACGTAAGGCAGGGTCTCAAGGGGTGTCTAAAAGGGGGTACGTGGCAGGCCCTCCTTAGACCCCTGCGCGCCGGCCCTGTCTGTCCCAATGATCACCTGTGTCACCACAAACAGCCCATCAGTCCCTCTCACCGCCTATGTGACCACTAATTGCACTTCTGTCCACTGGTAATACAAAAACTGTGACCGCAAGCTGTCTATGTGTCCCCCTGATCCCCTACGTGCCCACAAGTAGCCTTTTTATCCCCTTGACGAACTTTAAAACATCCATCTGGAGTGTTATTTTCTGATAAAACGATGCAAGCCATAGCAGTTTCTAACACATGGCTAACCTTCTTGAAATTCAACACAATGGTCAGCGAATCTGCCAATAAACCTGTTCAGGTGGCTCCTCGCTTACTCCCGAAGCACCCAGAGGTGTTAAACCCTCAGAATTCCACTGACCACAAACAGTCTGTTTTTTTTTACAATGGGATAGATTGTACGTGGCAAGTCCATGTCTCAGCTTTCTGAAGAGATATCAAGCTAAAACCTGATTTCCCATGCTAGTCGTGACACGTGCTACCCCTGTGGTGAGTTTCAATAAGATTGGAGAAACTTGAAATCTCGGCTCGAAAAAAATAAAAGTTTCAAGAAGATTGGAGAAACTCGAAAATTTGACCAACAAAAATCACCAAAAGAAATTTTCGAGTTTCTCCTGTGTTCTTGAAACTTTGGGTTTGTTAGTTTGAGACTAGCACAGGAAGGCAGGTTTCAGCTTGATATGCTCTCCTTAGAGTTACAAATGATCTGCTCTTATCATCTGATCGTCGGTGTATCTCTCTATTAGTTTTACTGGATCTTAGTGCTGCGTTTGACACAATTGACCACAACATTCTTTTGCATAGACTTGAACACTTTGTTGGCATCAGTGGAAGTGCATTATCTTGGTTTAAATCGTACTTATATGACCGCCATCAGTTCGTAGCAGTGAATGAAGATGTATCATATCGATCACAACTGCAGTATGGAGTACCTCAAGGCTCAGTACTAGGGCCGCTACTCTTCACGCTTTATATTTTACCCTTGGGAGATCTCATCAGGAAACATGGTGTTAGCTTTCACTGTTATGCTGGTGATACGCAGCTCTATTTTTCCTCGCAGCCCGGTGAAACACACCAATTTGAAAAACAAATGGAATGCATAGTCGACATAAAAAATTGGATGACGAGTAATTTCTTACTGCTAAATTCAGAAAAAACAGAGGTGTTAATCATAGGGTCTAAAAACTCTGCTTGTAATAACCTAGAACACTGTCTAAGACTTGATGGTTGCTCTGTCAATTCTTCGTCATCAGTTAGGAACCTAGGTGTGCTACTTGATCGCAATCTTTCCTTAGAAAGCCACGTTTCTAGCATTTGTAAAACTGTATTTTTCCATCTCAAAAATATATCTAAATTACGGCCTATGCTCTCAATGTCAAATGCAGAAATGTTAATCCATGCATTTATGACTTCAAGGTTAGACTATTGTAATGCTTTATTGGGTGGTTGTTCTGCACGCTTGGTAAACAAACTACAGCTAGTCCAAAATGCAGCAGCAAGAGTTCTTACTAGAACCAGGAAGTATGACCATATTAGCCCGGTCCTGTCCACACTGCACTGGCTCCCTATCAAACATCGTATAGATTTTAAAATATTGCTTATTACTTCTAAAGCCCTTAATGGTTTAGCACCTCAGTATTTGAATGAGCTCCTTTTACATTATACTCCTCTACGTCCGCTACGTTCTCAAAACTCAGGCAATTTGATAATACTTAGAATATCAAAATCAACTGCGGGCGGCAGATCCTTTTCCTATTTGGCGCCTAAACTCTGGAATAACCTACCTAACATTGTTCGGGAGGCAGACACACTCTTGCATTTTAAATCTAGATTAAAGACCCATCTCTTTAACCTGGCATACACATAACATACTAATATGCTTTTAATATCCAAATCCGTTAAAGGATTTTTAGGCTGCATTAATTAGGTAAACCGGAAACACTTCACATAACACCGTACTTTCTACATCATTAGAAGAATGGCATCTACACTAATATTTGTCTGTTTCTCTCTTGTTCTGAGGTCACCGTGGCAACCAGATCCAGTCTGTGTCCAGATCAGAGGGTCACTGCAGTCACCCGGATCCAGTACGTATCCAAACCAGATGGTGGATCAGCACCTAGAAAGGACCTGTACTGCCCTGAAAGACAGCGGAGACCAGGACAACTAGAGCCCCAGATACAGATCCCCTGTAAAGACCTTGTCTCAGAGGACCACCAGGACAAGACCACAGGAAACAGATGATTCTTCTGCACAATCTGACTTTGCTGCAGCCTGGAATTGAACTACTGGTTCCGTCTGGTCAGAGGAGAACTGGCCCCCCAACTGAGCCTGGTTTCTCCCAAGGTTTTTTTCTCCATTCTGTCACCGATGGAGTTTCGGTTCCTTGCCGCTGTCGCCTCTGGCTTGCTTAGTTGGGGTCACTTCATCTACAGCCATATCATTGACTTGATTGCAAATAAAAACAGACACTATTTCAACTGAACAGAGATGACATAACTGAATTCAATGATGAACTGCCTTTAACTATTATTTTGCATTGTTGAGACACTGTTTTCCAAATGAATGTTGTTCAGTGCTTTGACGCAATGAATTTTGTTTAAAGCACTATATAAATAAAGGTGATTGATTGATTGATATTGCTTTAGCTTTCTGTGATGGTAATTGTGCCTTCTATGGTCCTTTGTCCTAACTGCTTCTAGCTTTCATCCCGTGACACCTGCGTCTCTTCTTTGCTCCACAAGAGCCCGGATAGCTCAGTTGGAAGAGCATCAGACTTTTAATCTGAGGGTCCAGGGTTCAAGTCCCTGTTTGGGTGAAGGTCTTTCTTTGGCCTCACCTTGCTATCACTACGGTCCATCTCTTCTGCTGACTCTGTACTGGAACGGTGTTCCTTCCTGCTCTCGGGGATCAAGGGATCTCCCTTGTGGTTAGTGAAAAACAAACAATGTTAAAACACTTGAACAAGGCAAAAAAAAAAAAAACATAAATAACAATGGTGCCTGGGGTTTTTGAGAACTGGGGCTTGTAGCCTAGAATTTTTATTTGTAATTCATGTGAAAATCATCTTGTTTCCTCACTTACAGAAAACAATACATTGATTTACATTTTCTAAGACACTTTTTGTTGGTAAAGGTCATATGAGAGTAGGCGTCAACTATCATGAATATCATTATGATTTACACCTGAGAAGACAAAGCCCTGCATAATGAGCTGCATAAAGAGCCGCTCAGTCAGCTGTTGTCACTGAGAGGGAGGTGTTACAAGAAAGAACGTGAGAACAAAATATATGTATATCATTTTAAGATTGTAGTTTATTTAGAATATATTTAATTATCCCACAACATAATTTAATATGGGGGAGCAGTTAAACAGTTTATTAGGAACAATCAAAGCTGACTTTCAAACTAATTTTATTTTTGCATTATTACTCCAGTCACACAATCCTCAAGAAATCCTTTTAACAATCTGAATTTCAAAAAAAAAAAAAAACATTTATTGTTATCATTATTATTTATGTTGAAAATAGCAGAGGACATTTTTCAGGTTTTTTAGGGGGTAAATTAAAAGAACACCATTTTTTGTTACATTTGTTAGTTACATGTATTTGTTACATTTATATTATTTACATCAAGCTTTTGAATGGTATAGTTTTGTATATTGTTATTGGAACTTCATAATATTTAACTTAATTATACATTTAGTCAAGAATTATAGTTTGGAAAAAGTCTAACTAGTAAAATGTTTAGACGTTATGTGAAAGCTAGTACAAGTATATAAATAAATATAAAGAGACTTACTCATGTTTATGATCTCTGCTGAATAAAGTGCTTCATTCTTTTTTTCTGAGGAAATCCATTTCTCAAATCCTCAACCACGTCACATCTTTTTGGGGTGAATTATGTGTTATTCCTCTCATCGCGAAGCAAACAGTAAAATAAAAGCACTTGAACAACAGTCTGGCTGCTTTTTCTTCTGTGTGGGCGTATTCAAGCTGCGCTTCAGTTTGAATCTGAATAGAGCGTTCAGCGTGGGGCGTGGTCACATTAGATATAATGAAGGGAGACGTGAAAAAAGGACATTGCCTTGTTTTCATATGGATTACTTTATCACAGAACATTTGTTTTCGGCAGCACTCATTTAGTTTAAAAGTAGACATGTCAAGCTTTCTATAGATATCTCTCTCATGTCTCTTCGTTGAGTATTCACGGAGATACAGTTCATTTTAATGACGTGTTTGTAAATGAAGATCAGCACAGACAAAGGCTGCAGACAGCACATCTTGTTTGTTATCTTTAGAAGTGCACAAAGTTTTGTTGTTATTATGTCTGTATCCAAAAAAAGGAAACCCTTTACTGGGTTACAGTCCGCTTGCTGACTGAGCTGGGATGTTTGCAAGGAGGTCAGGCAGCAGTGTTGCACACAAACTGAGCAGGAGTTGGGCTGTTCTTGTAGTCGTGGCCGAGTGGTTAAGGCGATGGACTAGAAATCCATTGGGGTCTCCCTGCGCAGGTTCGAATCCTGCCGACTACGCTGTTTGCTGAAGGCCATGAGGGAAAGCGTCCATGAATTTTTCAAGGTCCTCCCACTGATTTGCGAAATGTCCAGTCCCTCATCGATGGACCAACACACCGCTGGTGCTTCTTCTATTCGGGCTCCAGGGGCTAACTCGGGTGAGCCAGTGGCACGCCGTGATCGTATAGTGGTTAGTACTCTGCGTTGTGGCCGCAGCTACCCCGGTTCGAATCCGGGTCACGGCAATACTCTGGCGTTGAGTGTATGGGAAGGTTGCCATTTTTTTACCACCTCATCTTTCTTCTCTATTTTGTTTTTGATGCCTGGCCTATGCAGGGTGCCACCAGACAACGGGGCAGGCAGCCTACCGCTAGACGTAGTCGTGGCCAAGAGGTTAAGGCGATGGACTTGAAATCCATTGGGGTCTCCCCGCGCAGGTTCGAACCCTGCCGACTACGGGAGTGCTTTGCAGTATTGCTTTAGCTTTCTGTGATGGTAATTGTACCTTCTATGGTCCTTTGTCCTAACTGCTTCTAGCTTTCATCCCGTGACACCTGCGTCTCTTCTTTGCTCCACAAGAGCCCGGATAGCTCAGTTGGAAGAGCATCAGACTTTTAATCTGAGGGTCCAGGGTTCAAGTCCCTGTTTGGGTGAAGGTCTTTCTTTGGCCTCACCTTGCTATCACTACGGTCCATCTCTTCTGCTGACTCTGTACTGGAACGGTGTTCCTTCCTGCTCTCGGGGATCAAGGGATCTCCCTTGTGGTTAGTGAAAAACAAACAATGTTAAAACACTTGAACAAGGCAAAAAAAAAAAAAACATAAATAACAATGGTGCCTGGGGTTTTTGAGAACTGGGGCTTGTAGCCTAGAATTTTTCTTTGTAATTCATGTGAAAATCATCTTGTTTACTCACTTACAGAAAACAATACATTGATTTACATTTTCTAAGACACTTTTTGTTGGTAAAGGTCATATGAGAGTAGGCGTCAACTATCATGAATATCATTATGATTTACACCTGAGAAGACAAAGCCCTGCATAATGAGCTGCATAAAGAGCCGCTCAGTCAGCTGTTGTCACTGAGAGGGAGGTGTTACAAGAAAGAACGTGAGAACAAAATATATGTATATCATTTTAAGATTGTAGTTTATTTAGAATATATTTAATTATCCCACAACATAATTTAATATGGGGGAGCAGTTAAACAGTTTATTAGGAACAATCAAAGCTGACTTTCAAACTAATTTTATTTTTGCATTATTACTCCAGTCACACAATCCTCAAGAAATCCTTTTAACAATCTGAATTTCTAAAAAAAAAAACATTTATTGTTATCATTATTATTTATGTTGAAAATAGCAGAGGACATTTTTCTGTTTTTTTAGGGGGTAAATTAAAAGAACACCATTTTTTGTTACATTTGTTAGTTACATGTATTTGTTACATTTATATTATTTACATCAAGCTTTTGAATGGTATAGTTTTGTATATTGTTATTGGAACTTCATAATATTTAACTTAATTATACATTTAGTCAAGAATTATAGTTTGGAAAAAGTCTAACTAGTAAAATGTTTAGACGTTATGTGAAAGCTAGTACAAGTATATAAATAAATATAAAGAGACTTACTCATGTTTATGATCTCTGCTGAATAAAGTGCTTCATTCTTTTTTTCTGAGGAAATCCATTTCTCAAATCCTCAACCACGTCACATCTTTTTGGGGTGAATTATGTGTTATTCCTCTCATCGCGAAGCAAACAGTAAAATAAAAGCACTTGAACAACAGTCTGGCTGCTTTTTCTTCTGTGTGGGCGTATTCAAGCTGCGCTTCAGTTTGAATCTGAATAGAGCGTTCAGCGTGGGGCGTGGTCACATTAGATATAATGAAGGGAGACGTGAAAAAAGGACATTGCCTTGTTTTCATATGGATTACTTTATCACAGAACATTTGTTTTCGGCAGCACTCATTTAGTTTAAAAGTAGACATGTCAAGCTTTCTATAGATATCTCTCTCATGTCTCTTCGTTGAGTATTCACGGAGATACAGTTCATTTTAATGACGTGTTTGTAAATGAAGATCAGCACAGACAAAGGCTGCAGACAGCACATCTTGTTTGTTATCTTTAGAAGTGCACAAAGTTTTGTTGTTATTATGTCTGTATCCAAAAAAAGGAAACCCTTTACTGGGTTACAGTCCGCTTGCTGACTGAGCTGGGATGTTTGCAAGGAGGTCAGGCAGCAGTGTTGCACACAAACTGAGCAGGAGTTGGGCTGTTCTTGTAGTCGTGGCCGAGTGGTTAAGGCGATGGACTAGAAATCCATTGGGGTCTCCCTGCGCAGGTTCGAATCCTGCCGACTACGCTGTTTGCTGAAGGCCATGAGGGAAAGCGTCCATGAATTTTTCAAGGTCCTCCCACTGATTTGCGAAATGTCCAGTCCCTCATCGATGGACCAACACACCGCTGGTGCTTCTTCTATTCGGGCTCCAGGGGCTAACTCGGGTGAGCCAGTGGCACGCCGTGATCGTATAGTGGTTAGTACTCTGCGTTGTGGCCGCAGCTACCCCGGTTCGAATCCGGGTCACGGCAATACTCTGGCGTTGAGTGTATGGGAAGGTTGCCATTTTTTTACCACCTCATCTTTCTTCTCTATTTTGTTTTTGATGCCTGGCCTATGCAGGGTGCCACCAGACAACGGGGCAGGCAGCCTACCGCTAGACGTAGTCGTGGCCAAGAGGTTAAGGCGATGGACTTGAAATCCATTGGGGTCTCCCCGCGCAGGTTCGAACCCTGCCGACTACGGGAGTGCTTTGCAGTATTGCTTTAGCTTTCTGTGATGGTAATTGTACCTTCTATGGTCCTTTGTCCTAACTGCTTCTAGCTTTCATCCCGTGACACCTGCGTCTCTTCTTTGCTCCACAAGAGCCTGGATAGCTCAGTCGGTAGAGCATCAGACTTTTAATCTGAGGGTCCAGGGTTCAAGTCCCTGTTCGGGCGAAGGTCTTTCTTTGGCCTCACCTTGCTATCACTACGGTCCATCTCTTCTGCTGACTCTGTACTGGAATGGTGTTCCTTCCTGCTCTCGGGGATCAAGGGATCTCCCTTGTGGTTAGTGAAAAACTAACAATGTTAAAACACTTGAACAAGGCAAAAAAAAAAACATAAATAACAATGGTGCCTGGGGTTTTTGAGAACTGGGGCTTGTAGCCTAGAATTTTTCTTTGTAATTCATGTGAAAATCATCTTGTTTACTCACTTACAGAAAACAATACATTGATTTACATTTTCTAAGACACTTTTTGTTGGTAAAGGTCATATGAGAGTAGGCGTCAACTATCATGAATATCATTATGATTTACACCTGAGAAGACAAAGCCCTGCATAATGAGCTGCATAAAGAGCCGCTCAGTCAGCTGTTGTCACTGAGAGGGAGGTGTTACAAGAAAGAACGTGAGAACAAAATAAATGTATATCATTTTAAGTTTGGAGTTTATTTAGAATATATTTAATTATCCCACAACATAATTTAATATGGGGGAGCAGTTAAACAGTTTATTAGGAACAATCAAAGCTGACTTTCAAACTAATTTTATTTTTGCATTATTACTCCAGTCACACAATCCTCAAGAAATCCTTTTAACAATCTGAATTTCTAAAAAAAAAAACATTTATTGTTATCATTATTATTAATGTTGAAAATAGCAGAGGACATTTTTCTGTTTTTTTAGGGGGTAAATTAAAAGAACACCATTTTTTGTTACATTTGTTACAGTTACATGTATTTGTTACATTTATATCATTTACATCAAGCTTTTGAATGGTATAGTTTTGTATATTGTTATTGGAACTTTATAATATTTAACTTAATTATACATTTAGTCAAGAATTATAGTTTGGAAAAAGTCTAACTAGTAAAATGTTTAGACGTTATGTGAAAGCTAGTACAAGTATATCAGTGGTTCCCAACCTTTTTCAACTCGCGGCCCACTCAACCAAACACATATGTTTGCGCGGCCCTCTTGAAAAAAATTAACTGACCCCGCTATTGTTGGGTTAATAACTTAGTACTCCGAAGCTAGATTTTAAACTGTATTTATTGAATAAACTAGGGCTGTGCGATATGGACAAAAAAAAAAAAACTATCGCGATTTTTTTTAATCAATTTTGCAATTGTGACACACACCGATATGCTTTTACAGTCATAAATGCATTCAGGATTAATTTGAAACATATTTCCAAAAGAAAACCAATCAGAGCTTTATCAAAAAGTCATCTCTAGAACAGACATAAGTCAAAATTATTACTATTGTGAAGATGTAAAAAAATGTATAGACTTGTGGCAAAAAAAAAAAAAAAATCCTGTATACAGGGACTTTTTTTTCTTTTTTGCCATGCATTGTTCATAGAGCTCATTAATTGTAGCGGTGCCTCAGGTATTTGCAGTGTGTTTACAGTATGTTTATGCGGTCAGCAGTGAGAGCGCATAAATATAACACGAAAGCACATTAAAATTTAGGATTTAGAAATCGCGCACGCTCAAATCGTGATTTTAGGACGTTTGCTTTTAATCGCACAGCCCTAGAATGGACTGGAAATGAACAGAAAATAATTGGCGGCCCACCTGCAATACCACCGCGGCCTACTAGGGGGCCGCGGACCACAGGTTGAAAACCACTGGCCTACATTTTAGAAACAATATTGACTGTTTAGGCTCTGTTTATTCAACGAAAATAGTTCCAAATAAACATGTTCAAGAAACACAAAACAGTGTTTCGTTCTTGAATGATTCAGTTTTTTTAATGAATCGAATTAATCAATTATTGATTGCACTTGAACTTGAATTACTGATTTCACTTGAATGTTAATAACCCCACAGTGCCCTATTATCACTACCTTATTTATTGATACAATTTAAGAATCTGTTGTGAAAGATGACACATAAGTCTACATTAAATAGGGTTAAGACAAAATGCCCCCTGATAAAAGTAAAAAAAAAAAAATGTACTAGAAATCAATTTAACATGGTGAATATCACAAAATGCAAATTAATAAGACATACTGATATTGTTCAAGTAAAATTGTTTGCTTTGACAGGAGAAAAATATTTAGACAAGCGCCAGCTTAATGCAGAGACACGTTATGAATCTTTATCTTTTTTTTCTTTTTTTTATGTAATAGTCATCATTAATGTGTTTTTGTGTCACTGTTTCCTATGTTGTGTGACAGAATGCCCAAATGAAGAAAAGGAAGGGAGACAGCTGTTTTTCCTTAAAAAAAAAAAAGGAATCAGGAGAACAGGAGCAAAAAGCAGGTGCAGGAGATAAAGATGCAACTGAGAGAAAGGAAGACATGGTGGAGGGACAGAAGGATATACTGGAAGAAGAAGGTGGCACAGAAGAAGAGGAAGAGCAAAACAGAGAGGCAGAAGGCAGCATTAGGCAAACAGAAACACCTTTTGCATGCCCAGTAGGACCCGATGGTATGCCCATTGTCAGCAACATTGTCAGGATTCTTTATTTTGGTTAGGTCATATTTAAAGGGATGCTAAACCTAAACATGAAAATGCTGTCATTTATTCATTTAGGGTTCAGAGTTTAGCTTCAGTCCTAATCAGATACACTAGAAGCAAGCAGATAATGAAGTTGCTATGGATTACATGCAAAGTGTATCTAGATCTGTTTGTAGCCATTCAGTAGAAAATATATATCTATTGTAGAGGAATCAAGTAACTGTAATGAGTGTAAGGTAATTTTAAGGTACTGTGTTATGAATTAAAAAACAATATATCTCATTCTTAGATATATCCAGATTCAGAAGTGATGGACCCTCCCAGCCACAATTGCAGACATTTTCTAAAAGTATTCAAGGAGCTGCAAAGAGAAGTTTTCACAGTGAGTGGTACAAGGCATACACTTGGCTGGAGTATTCACACTCCAAGGATTCTGCATACTGCTTCGCTTGCAGACACTTCTCACTCCCTAATGCTGCTAGTAGTGTGTTCACATCTGTAAATGGATACTCAAACTGGAAGAAAGCCACATTTAAAGACAGTGGATTCAGTTTGCATGCAAACTCAGATGTCCATATTAATGCAATGACTGACTGCCTGGCTTGAGAACAAAAGAATGGGGGAGAACAACCCGTCACTGTTTGCTCTGATGGATCATTACCACAAAAACAAGGTTACTGAAAATCAGAATTTTGTGAAAACTTTAGCAGAAGTTCTCCTCCTGACAGCTACACAGAAAATTGCCCAGCGAGCCTATGATGACTAAGCAGAATCATCAAACAGAGGGAATTTTTTTGAGAATTTAAATCTAATTGGTAAACATGATGCAAATGTGAATAAACAAGTGACACATAGTGCAAAAAATGCAAAATACACAAGCAATACAATCCTGGAATGTTTAGCCGGAATGGTCCGTGATGAAATTATTGAGGAGGTAAAGAAGAGTGAGCAATTTGCTTTTATAGCAGATGAGACAAAGGATCTGAAAAAAAAAGAACAGATTTCCTTTGTGCTGAGGTACTATTAAAATGGAATGGTGCATACAAGTTTTTTGGAATTCCAAGAAGCAGAGACATTAGATGCTGCAGGGTAAACAAATGTAAAAACGAAAAACCTTGATGGACAAGAGTACGATGGTGCCTCTGTATTGAGTGGTCAGAACACTGGTGTACAAACAAGAATTAGAGAGGTAGCCAAACATGCATTCTATGTACATTGTATTGTTTAAACCTTGTTCTGGTGGACCGTGTGAAGTCTGTTCCAGATGGGGCACGTTTTTTTCCTTACTTGAAAGGCTGTATGTTTTCTTTACCAGTTCATATGTTCAACACAAACAGCTTAAAATGCAGAGTGAGATCTTTGAATGTGCACCAAGTGAACTCCAGAGGTTGAGTGATACCAGGTGCACTTGCAGATACATAACTTGTCCAAACTTAATGGATCGATTGTCAGCTGTCAAGAGAGTGCTTGAGGACATTTCAGAGGAAAGTCATCCAGATAGGGCTGCAGAAGCGAGGGGGTTACTTGGTCAGATTGATTCAAATTTCACCGGGCTTTTGTCAGTCTTTAAGATGGTTCTTGGTAGCACAATTTTTTTTATCAGACATGCTTCAGTCTCCTAAGTTAGATCTTTCAAAAGCAGTTGATCTCATTGGAGCACTAAAACAAACCTCTGAAGGGTACCGTAGTGAGACTTACTTCAACAGTCTCTTGGATGAGATTATGCAGACATGTGACAACTGTGGTATTTCTTCAGACATGCCACTCCATAAGCGGAAAAAACCGAACGCTTAAAATCTAGAACACCGCAGGGTTGTGTCGCAACATCTGCAGTTGGACAGGATGTGAAGATGGAAAATAAGGAAACCTTTAAATTGCATGTTTACTACCCAATCATTGACTGTATGATTGGAGAAATAGAGCGCCGTTTCACAAAATTAAACTGTGGGATCATGAAAGGTATCCAAGCACTTAACAACCTCCACTTAAACCACCTCAAGTAGCAACTTCCTGGATGAAGAAAGCATAGCCCTCTTAGACAAAGCATATGAAGCAGATATGGAGGACCTAAAACATAAGCTACATCAGACCAGATGAATTTTAAGCAGGAAAAAGTCAGATGGACGGAAGGTTCCTGTTACTTTGATGGATTTCACTAGGTTCCTTGAACCTTTCAAAGAAGTCTTCTTTGAGCTTTTTCGTCTGCCAAAAGCAGCTGTTGTGCTACCGGTGAGTACTGCCTTGTGTGATCGCAGTTTCTCTACACTGAAACTTGTAAAAACTCACTGGCGTTCCACTATGTCAGATAGTAGACTAAGTAATTTAGCAGTACTTAGTATTGAGTCTGAGCGTTCAAAAGCTTTAGACATGGATGCTCTCATAAAACGTTTTTCTGCACAGCATGGTAACCGTCGAATTCAGCTCTTCTGATTTACTGTATAGAGAGTGAGCATGGCCATAGCCAGGCTTTGAAAATGAGTGAGGTCCAGGGGGTTTCTATAATAACCCCCTTAATATAGAATTGTGCTAAGATAACCCTTATAAATACAATGAATTATATACACTAACACTTGAAAAGAGACAGAAATTTAGATGTTTTTGGATGGATGCTCCTTTTTAAATCTTACCCTATTTATTGCATCAACGTTTGTTAGTATGTTATATTTATGGGGTGGATGATTTTATCATTGGTTTATTATTAGTTGTAGTAATTGTTGTAGTTGTAGCTCCAATGGCACAGAAGGTAAAGTGTCTGGTGTACATATTTTGACGTGATTGACCTGGGTCCGAATCCGCCTTTTGACGAAATTTTTGCTCCCTTTTCAAATTTCAAATCACATCAGAAAGGCATTCATTTTCAATTAGAATTAAGTAAATAATCAAAAAGGGCTTTATTGTCCCAATAAGGTGGCATCCATTAAATTAGACTCAATAAGTTGCATATTGTTTTATTATGTACTACACTACTGAGGTGCAGATATGCACAATTTGCAATATGTATTACAAATGGTAGAAAATCCTGCTATTTTAACATCTATAGCTATTTGCACTTAGTGTAAATAGTCACTGCCTTTTTTTATTACTTTCAGACTAATGCCGGCAATTTATTAATTTTCAAACATGAAAAATCTACAGAGGTCCGGAACTCTTAGCTGGGTACGGCCACGAGAGTGAGTGAACAGCTGCTGATTTCCATGTTTCACTATTTGTGTGACTTATGTAATTAGGTTCATAATGTTCAGTTACAATTGTCTTTGTGGAATTGTGTTTTTACCGTACAGACTTTATGTATTTATTTTAGGGCTTAGTATTTCCTGGAATTTTTCCAAAAAGGCATTGTTTAATTTATTTTTTAATGATAATGGGGCAGGCAGTCTACCAATAGACAAAGTCGTGGCCGAGAGGTTAAGGCGATGGACTTGAAATACTTTGGGGTCTCCCTGCGCAGGTTCGAGCCTTGCAGACTACGGGAGGGCTTTGTAGTATTGCTTTAGCTTTCTGTGACAGTAATTGTGCCTTCTAGGCAGAGGTTTAGTGGTAAAAAAAGAGGTGGGTAAACTATAAATTCTGGTTGACCACATTGAGGTCACGGTAAGGTGGGCCACTGCCTACCGGTGTATGTGTATCCTAATTACATCGCTATAGGCTATCATTCGATATTACTACCAAGGGTATCACTGGTTGTTCCCTCATATAGGTCACACAATCACTATTTAATTCATACATTAATCTAAGTTCTGGTTAAAGAGACTCAAGAAGGAATAATAAGGTTGAAATCTATAAAGTTTACTAAATGACAAAACAGAGAGAACATTTTTTTTAAAGAGGAATAGAGAGGGAGGCTTATATCCAGGGGTTCCAATGCAATGCACTTGTATGTAATGATTAGGGATTTTGGATTATTTTCATAGTCGATTAATCTGTTTAATATTTTCTCAATTAATCGGTTAATGGTTTGGTCTATAATATGTCAGAAAAATGTGGATCAGTGTTTCCCCAAAAGCCCAGGAATGCTCCTCAAATGTCTCGTTTTGTCCACAACTCAAAGATATTCAGTTGACTGTCACAGAGGAGAGAAGACACTAGAACATACTCACATTTAACAAGCTGGAATCAAATTTTTTTTTTTACTTTTATCTTTCATATATTTTATCAATGACACAGACTGCAATGACACAGACAGCTTCATTGCAGAAGGACATCCTTTTGATCACGTGGTTCACGTGAGATGATTGACAGCTTTACAAACTAATGATATCGCACTGATGTCATAGCTGACACGAATCAATAAAAGGAGAGTAATCGCAAGGTCTGTTAGCTGTTTTAGTTCTTCAGATCACATAAATCAGTGTAAAATGAATAGAAATGTTATTCTGTATGACGAAATATTTTACAAACATGTCATAAAATTATTAGCGCACCATTGGACTATAGCCCTGGCGGATCGTGGATATTGTATGTATACGAACACAAATAAACTGGAGATGAGATGAATGCCTGCTGTATGAGTGATGATTTCTATTCAAAATAATGAACTTTATTAATATTATTTTTATTATTATTGTTATTATTATTATTAATTACTGGATATCCATATTTGAATCTTGATGCAGTCTGTTGCAGGGCCGTGCAGAGACCTTTGGAGGGGCAGGTGCTCAAAGTATAAAAGGGGCACATGGAACAAGGTTTTAAATGGCGCTGTTCAAAATATCAATACAGCAATATATTGTGATGCATTCCTTGCGGATTCACATATCGATATGGATGATTATGTATTGATACAGCAGCAAATGCTTTGAAGCAAAGAAACAATAGAGAAGACAATTTTAAGTTTAAAATAATAATAGCTCTGGGATTAGAAACTGAAATGTCTTAAATTGTCCCAACCTGATGGCTTTTTCTTCTCTGTTTCAGCATTAAACTATTATTTTAACCATCACTACTACTCTTGCACCCAATCAATAAGTCCACCTTAAATATTGATACAAAACATAAAAAAACTGATCCACTGGAATATAGTGATTAATATTATTATTACTGTTGTAGTTGTTATTGTCTAAAATTGAACACCTTTGCAATGTAAACAAATGACAGGCTACATTTGTTATTCATATCCTTCACACTGCACTTTGATGTCAGGTATATCATGCATTTTTTATTGACATTGATATTTTTACATTAACTTCCAGAGAGATATTATTGAGTTTACAGGCTAAAGTGGTCTTGCTGTTGAAAGCACTGTTGCTATTGTAGAAAAAAAAATATTTGCGTCACATTTAAAATATAATTATATAATTAATTCCTGAATTTTTATAATGATAATTCAGAGAATGAGAAAATCTGAATAAGCCTTACCAGTGTTGTGATAATTATTTTTAAGGCACATATTAGCGATGACTGCCCTTAATTCAAGCCTTCAGTTTACCCTCGCTTATAACATAAGCACAGAATCAGTTCAGAATCAATCACCAAAAGAATCAGAGTAGTCCTATCATACACTTTATCTCAAGTCTTGATGATTTATGACCCTGATTTATGGCCTGATTTATGGCCGTACAGTCCGTGTAGATTGACAGGTAGTCAGAAGTGTGCATGGTCAGTTTGGATTGATTTATGACTATAAGGCCTGTCAGTCAAAGCGGTTGCCATGCCACTGGGTCCTGTGACCCTTGATTGACATGGCAGAGGTGTGTAAATCAAAAGATCAAAGAGATCTCAGATTTGACTTGTGTTGTGTTTATTACTGGATATATGATGGTTGTATCTGTAACCAGAGCAGTGGGGGATTTCTTATGATGGTTGTATCTGTAACCAGAGCTGTGGGGGGTTTCTGTGAAGTTCCTTTCTGGCCTGTTGTTCACACCTAAAGACAGTGGGAGGTGTTTGGGTTCTTCCTGGGAAAAAAAAATGGCTGTGCAAAAGTGAGGGTTTTGACGTCTTGACAGGATCAATGTTTGTTTGCTCTATATGGTGTTGATACTTAGGCACCGACAGGCCACATGCTCCCCGTCTACAAACACATTTGAAAAGGAGGACGATGTCTGGTGTCTTTCCAGGTGAGAATTTCAAAGAGTGAGAGAGACAATTATCTAAATCATCAACTAACCAAGCCACTGAAGAGATAAATAATTGAATGTTATCTGGAATTAATAAAATCAAACAGGCATTCCTTAATGTTAAGAAAATACTATCCATAATATGTGATGTGTAAAAGGAGTTGAAATCTCACGCTAATTTTAAAACCGACTTTAAACACACACACACACACACACACACACACACACACGCACACACACACACACACACACACACACACACACACACACACACACACACACATTGGTTTTCCATGTTCTATGGGACATCCCGTAGACGTAATGCTTTTTTAGACTGTACAAATTGTATTTTGCATCACCATACACCAACCTTACACTTAAACCTACCCCTTACAGAAAATGTCTTTCATTTTAAGATTTTCAAAAACACTTCATTCTGTATGATTTATAAACTTGTTTCCTCACGGGGACAAAAACAACCCCCAAGGATTTTGGATATTGCCATCATTGTTCCCCATAACATGGGGTATACCTGAACCACAAACAAACACAAACACACACACACACACACACACACACAGACACACACAGTAAATCTGAGTAAACTAAATTTTTATTTATGAGCAAATTCGTATTTGTTGTTTTTACTTTGTGTTATGTAAGAAATGTTTTAATTTAATAATCTAACCTGTAGTATGTGTACTGTAAATGAACAAATATACATTTAGCTTAAACTCAGTAAAATAATTACACCTACCATTTTAAACATGTCTAAAAGATTACACATTGTGTGTCAGTAAAGCAAGGCACACTGTCTATTGTCTTAAAAAATGTTTAAATAACCTGATGACCAGCATTGTTTCTTTAGATCATTTACGCACACAAGTGCTTTTTTTCGCACGAGTAGAAAACTCTTTGGATGTGTTTGGCAAAAACATCATTTCTACATCTTAAATGCATGACTGAACTTTTCTCATTCGACAGAAATACTATTTTCTAATTATTTACCCGGCCTATAACACTTGGTGTAAATGTTCTTACCTAGAACAGAAAACATACACTTTGACTATTTGACTATTTTGTAGGCATCATGTAATGTTAAATGGTTTACAAAAAAAAATTTAGCACCAGCAGCTGTGATTTTCAAAATGAAAGAAATGTACAAGCTAAGGATGTTTCAACTATTATCATCATTTCCTTTTGACTCTGATAAACTGGTAATGAATTTTCTATGCAAGTGACACGATATACAGTTCTCATACTATTTGTGTAGATAGCTGTGCTAAAACATTTATGACTATTTTTGCATGCCAGCAGATTATGTCAAGGGTGTTTCACATCTAAGAATCACAATGTTTTTTAAATGACATTTTTCTTACACCTCAAGATTTAGCCATATCAAGATTTTGGACGGCCGTTCACAATTTGTTTGTTGGACTGTACGTTTTTAGGTGATCTCTGTGTGGTGTCATCATAATAGGAATAAATGAAAATTAAGAACTTAAGTTACAGTTTTTCTCTTCGAGATATTTCTTTTAGTGCAACTTTGTGTCTGTCCAAAAAGTGTGACCACATGAAGCATCGACACAACAAAAAATTAAGTCTAGCTGTTTTACACTTAAAACTATTACAACCTAAACAAATGAAACGGTTCCACTGAAAGATGCCCACTCGTTTAAGTTTGAGCATGTTAAAGTTTCCACACTCCTGTGTAGAGATAAATTTTATCCATAACCTTTTGTGTATTCACGTGACCAAATCACTAAGAAAGAGAGTATAGCAAGAAAGCAAATGTTTACAATGCATATAAAATTCAGAATACAATTGTTAAAAAAAAAATTATGTTGATTTGTAAATGGTATTTTTTATTAATCCACTAGATTAAGTCATCTTGTTCAGATAGCAGATGAAACTATTCACATTTTGTTTGTTTGGCCGTTTTTGTTTGAATACTCCTGTAAGTTCATGCTAACTCTCGCGTGGGAAAGAGAGCAGGGTGAGCACATCCTATTCATTTAAGAAAAAGTATTAAACATTTGACCAAACTTTTTTATTATTTTGACAAAACACAACAACATTAAAGAATGTTATCCGTTCCTATGGCCATCTTCTTTGACTCAAATAAAGCAACATCTCTGGTGTACGCAAGCATCTACAATGTGTGTATGTGCTAAACATCTGTTTCTCCACTTCTGCCAGATTTGTTAGATGGGCTTTTGTTGTAATACAGACACATTTGAGAACTACGATGTTCTCACTTTTGTAATGGTTATAGAAAAATTCAAACATAACTTCTGCATACGTAGCAAAACTGACTAAAAAAATCACTGAATTATGAAATGCAAAAGTGTGTACGGCATTTGACAAAACAGGATTTTAGCTGTAATGAGCACATAAGACAAAAATTGTCAAAGTGTGACTTGTAAATATATTCTATTTTATTTTATTTATTTATTTATTTTTACCAGAGATAGTCGACTGATCTGTTTACATGTTGTTTTGCCGTTTTCTGATGAAGAGTTTTCTCTGACTGTGGTCAAACATACAGTGCCTGTTCATAGGAATTTTTACAGCATAAAAATATCGCCCCTACATCTAGAGCTCTTGTTCATATAGCTGATGATGATGTTCACATTTTTATTTGTCGTACTCGTTAGTTTCAACATTTCTACTGGACATTAAAGAGTAGGCCTATGTGTACTCCCTTTATGTCAGAAGCATTAACATCTACTGTGTGCTAAGAATTTTCTGCTTTCTCCACTTTTGGTGGATTTGCTAGAGGGACTATGTGACCTTGTTGTAATGTGATTACGTTTAAGATCCATATGATTGCACTAAACCCCCTTGAATAGGTTATAGACATACTCTTTTATACAGGAAATGTTTCCACAACAGAAATATGTATCAGAATAACAAATACCTAATTTGAAAATATGAAATCCTCTCTTCTAAACTATTGTGAAAACTTTTAATGTTGATCCGGCCCACCAGCCGTGTATCTTTTTCATTGTTTTTTAGATAAAGACTATTCTCAGAGTTTGGTAAACAGGCAAAAACATGAACAAAATGTAGTACAAGATGATTAAATGATTGTCAAGAGACTGTTTAAACTGAGATTGTGATGCACTTTAGAGCTTTTTCTGGTCTACCAGTGTCACAAAGACACAAAATTTTCAATCAACTTGAGTCCTGCCATTTTCTGTTCTGACTGTTACACTTAATACAAACCCGTCTATTACACTTAAAGTTAGACATTAAAAGTCATGGATGCCACAGGAACTATTTCCTTTCTCTGTTTCTCTAAACATCACACTAAATAAACCAGAGATCACATGTAGAAAGAATTCATTGAAAGGGGCATGTTTTAGTCCATTTTAGATGGTCTGCACCAACACATGTTTTAGATGTTTTAGGTATTCATCAGACTAACAGGTTTGATTCGGGAAACACACACGACTGGAACTGAGTGTTGTCATGTCTTTATAATTGATCTACTTTTACTTTTAAAACAACACAGTGTGAAATTATGGTCTTCGACAGCATGGGCCCCTGAAATGTTGTAGTATATCTTTGTTTTCACAAAATATCTAAACATTTATCTATCTTAAAATATTAGTTATTACGTGTTTACAAAGTTGTCATGTCCGACGTTTACATTTTTAAGAACATCTGATATAGTTTATCATCTTTTAAAATTTATAACGCATATTTCACCAAACCTTGACTCCTGAAAAACGGGTTTAGCATCAGTCCACATTTCAGTTGTTAGCCAGAAAATGCAAGTGAGTCGAGATTTCATAACCCAGATAATCTACATGATGTGAAACTAGCTCTCAGTTACATTAGAGTTTTGGGTTCTAGTTTATGTTGAATAGTGTTTGTTACTGTTCCACATGTTTAACACCACATTACTCCATTGTGAAGATATGTACTGTACAAAAAGTTTTTCACTGTAGTAGTCCAACTCTGAAACCAGACCAAACAAAAATGAGTTGAGCCTTAGTTGTGGCAGAATTAAAATGTTTTCTTTTTATCTTTCCATGATTTGTGCGTGTTGTTCTGAACCACGGTTTCATTTTTAACACCACAATAGTATTGTATTGTCATGCATGATTGTAAAGAGTTTTGTGTGTGTCAGTCTCTGGATTTTTTTTTTTTTTTTTTTTTTTTTTTGCAAACAGAACTGCTGTAATGTTAGCGAGCTCTTTGTGTTCTCTGCTTTACTGTGTTTATATACGTCAGATTTCTTTAAATTTGCTCGATTAAAGTATTTAACACAGTTTTGGGTAATGTGAGTGTGTGTGAATATAGAGGATCTTTACAAATATTTTTTCTTGAAATATCCATCTAACACTCTGAACCAAGACTGCTGCTTTTAAATATAACATTAACACATTTTTCATGAGCTCAGACCCATTGTTTTGTAAACCACGAAAGGTTCAAATGTGATTCAACATTTTATTTCAACAATACATTTTTGAATATACATTCATACACTGAAATAGTGAAGAAAATGGTCAAATTGGCATTACTAACAACCAGTAATAATGACATTACAGATGGTCAAGCCAGAAAAGAAAATCTCTACAGGCCAGCATGTTTTGTTCTAGTATGTAGTTGACGTAAGTTTGAACAATTTCACATGTCATGGAACCATAATTTTTTGAAACCAACAATGTACATAAATCTGTTACACATGTACACAGACAGAGAACCTCATTAATGTCCATCTCATCGTCACATTCAGACATCACATCCAGAATTTTTCTAGTTGTTACACAGACTGATTCTTTACTGGTAATAAACATACTAGTCAAATCAGGCCATGGGTTATTTTTCAGGCTTCTTACAACATTCATTTCATTCTTAAGATTTTTTACACACTTGGTATCCCCGGTACAATCATGATTTGGATTCTCTATGACCGCATGCATCAGTTTGATCATTTGTTCTCGGTAACGCTGTTTAAACATAGTGTCTACGTAGTCTGTTACATGACACGCTTCACCCAGGGTGCAGTCCCACTTCATCTGATCATCCGTCGCGGCGCCAGAACTCCAGTTGCAATCCATCTGCTTTTGCCCAGCGTCAGACATCGTTTTCAGAATTTAATTCAAGAGATAGACTTTGTACCCTAATCAATATATTGTAGAATGCTGTCACCACTTGCCAGAATCTGGACTGACTGTATTAATCCACGACGATCCAGGCCTTGTGCAATTTCAGTTTCAATTTCTGGTTTATGGTTCAGATCCGTCGAAGCCTTATTATTTGAAAAATTAGAGAGTGCATCAGTTTCAGACAAATTTGATTGTTGAAGCTGATTCTGTCAGTCCACGTAGATGATGTTTTGATCGACAAGATGTTGCAGTAGCTCCGCTGACCGTGCTGTAAAACCCCTTGTTCGCAGATCTAGGAAAACCTGCGATAACTGCAGAGTTTATGAGGTCAGCCGCTCACAGGGGAAGAAGACTAGCCATAGTCACGAGGAAGTAGTGGTGGATCTTCTGTACATTTAAACAAAAAAAAAGGGTGGCCTTGTTTCTATGTTTCAAATTTTGCTTGGTTGGTTGTTGAGATGGGGGTGTTGCACTCTAAAAGTGGAGGAGGGTGAAGGGGCCTAATTAGGGATGTGTTTTGACCGGCGAAGCCTAGCTTATGTCACCAAAGAGAATTCTGTCATTTTCACTGGAAGATATTTGGATTATAGATTACGAGGTTTATTAGGATTTTTGTTAAGACACTTGTTTCAAGTAACAGTAATGTATTGTGGCTTGGGAAAACTTAATCCAACAGCCATTTATTAAACATAGAGCAAGGAACACATAGAAGGGTGAGTAAACACTGAAAAAGAAACATTACAACATCATTGTTCAGGTTTGTTATACCGAATACACTATTATCTGACTGATCATTCGGTTTTAAAATAAATTTAAATTGACTGAAACAGCTTGTTTATCATTGAAAAAATTGTGTTCAACATGGGTATGTCACATTGCTCAAAATATAGTCTCTTTTTGCAGCATTCGTAAGGGTTGACCTCAGGAAGAGGCCAGTCACGATCAGACTCATCAGAGTCAAAGTTTGTTTCAAAGTCCTCCCGACGTTTATTTATCTGCATGAGATTCCAAAACGTAGAGCTTCACAATCTGCAACTCTTTGTCAAACACAAATCTCCCCACACGATCATAAGACACAGTGAAATCTTGTTTCACAATATCTTCATCTTCAATGAGAACCTTTCTTATGCTCTTCCCTTGATTTTTTCCTTGGTACAAAAGTCAGCTCCTCTCTCATTTCAGCAGAACTTCTTGGCGGTGTTACACACATCATTCTTCTAGATGTTTCAGGACTGTTTGGAGCAGCGGCCGCCATTGTGACAGGAGCATGCAGAAAGTCTTCTGTGGTTAACTATATGCCCCTAAACCTTTTTTAAGTATCACACTTGGAAAGTAGGTAGGACCCCACAGGTGTGAAACAAACAAGGATGTGACACCTTCAGTAGTCATAAAACATTGGATGCTTTAGCACATTCAGTGAGATTATTTTCTCTTAAACAATGTATGTTTTCCTTGTGAACAAAGCATCAAAATTATCTTTCTAGTAAATCTAAAGTACACTGTTGCATGGTGGTTTTGTTTACATCTTAAGTTTGTGATGACCACTGATATAATTTAATAATGTACAAATCGGCCGAGAACTATAATTATTATTAATGTGTTAATGTTATATTTAAAAGAAGCAGTCTTGGTTCAGAGTGTTAGATGGATATTTCAAGAAAAAATATTTGTAAAGATCCTCTATATTCACACACACTCACAATACCCAAAACTGTGTTAAATACTTTAATCGAGCAAATTTAAAGAAATCTGACGTATATAAACACAGTAAAGCAGACAACACAAAGAGCTCGCTAACATTACAGCAGTTCTGTTTGCAAAAAAAAAAAAAAAAAATCCAGAGACTGACACACACAAAACTCTTTACAATCATGCATGACAATACAATACGATTGTGATGTTAAAAATGAAACTGTGGTTCAGAACAACACGCACAAATCATGGAAAGATAAAAAGAAAACATTTTAATTCTGCCACAACTAAGGCTCAAGCTCATTTTTGTTTGGTCTGGTTTCAGAGTTGGACTACTACAGTGAAAGACTTTTTGTACAGTACATATCTTCACAATGGAGTAATGTGGTGTTAAACATTTGGAGCAGTATCAAACACTATTCAACATAAACTAGAACCCCAAAACTCTAATGTAACTGTGAGCTAGTTTCACATCATGTAGATAATCTCGGTAATGAAATATCGTCTCCCTTGCATTTTCTGGCTAACAACTGAAATGCGGACTGATGCTAAACCCGTTTTTCAGGCATCAAGGTTTGGTGAAACATGTTATAAAATTTAAAAGATGATAAACTATATCAGATGTTCTTAAAAATGTAAACGTCGGACACGACAACTTTGTAAACACGTAATAACTAATATTTTAAGATAGATAAATGTTTAGATATTTTGTGAAAACAAAGATATAAAACAACATTTCAGGGGCCCATGCTGTCGAAGACCATAATTTCACACTGTGTTGTTTTAAAAGTAAAAGTAGATCAATTATAAAGACATGACAACACTCAGTTCCAGTTGTGTGTGTGTTTCCCGAATCAAACCTGTTAGTCTGATGAATACCTAAAACATCTAAAACATGTGTTGGTGCAGACCAGCTAAAATGGACTAAAACATGCCCCTTTCAATGAATTCTTTCTACATGTGATCTCTGGTTTATTTAGTGTGATGTTTAGAGAAACAGAGAAAGGAAATAGTTCCTGTGGCATCCATGACTTTTAATGTCTAACTTTAAGTGTAATAGACAGGTTTGTATTAAGTGTAACAGTCAGAACAGAAAATGGCAGGACTCATTTTCAAGTTGATTGAAAATTTTGTGTCTTTGTGACACTGGTAGACCAGAAAAAGCTCTAAAGTGCATCACAATCTCAGTTTAAACAGTCTCTTGACAATAATTTAATCAACTTGTACTCTATTTTGTTCATGTTTTTGCCTGTTTGACCAAACTCGAGGAATAGTCTTTATCTAAAAAACAATGAAAAAGATACACGGCTGGTGGACCGGATCGACATTAAAAGTTTTCACAATAATTTAGAAGAGAGGATTTCACTATTAGGTATTTGTTATTCTGATACATATTTCTGTTGTGGAAACATATTTCCTGTATAGAAGAGTATGTCTATAACCTATTCAAGGGCGTTTAGTGCAATCTTATGGATCTTAAACGTAATCACATTACAACAAGGTCACATAGTCCCTCTAGTAAATCCACCAAAAGTGGAGAAAGCAGAAAATTCTTAGCACACAGTAGATGCTAATGCTTCTGACATAAAGGCCTACTCTTTAATGTCCAGTAGAAATGTTGAAACTAACGAGTACGACAAATAAAAATGTGAACATCATCATCAGCTATATGAACAAGAGCTCTAGATGTAGGGGCGTTATTTTTATGCTGTAAAAATTCCTATGAACAGGCACTGTATGTTTGACCACAGTCAGAGAAAACTCTTCATCAGAAAACGGCAAAACAACATGTAAACAGATCAGTCGACTATCTCTGGCAAAAATAAATAAATAAATAAAATAAAATAGAATATATTTACAAGTCACACATTGACAATTTTTGTCTTATGTGCTCATTACAGCTAAAATCCTGTTTTGCCAAATGCCGTACACACTTTTGCATTTCATAATTCAGTGATTTTTTTTAGTCAGTTTTGCTCCGTATGCAAAAGTTATGTTTGAATTTTTCTATAACCATTACAAAAGTGAGAACATCGTAGTTCTCAAATGTGTCTGTATTACAACAAAAGCCCATCTAACAAATCTGGCAGAAGTGGAGAAACAGATGTTTAGCACATACACACATTGTAGATGCTTACGTACACCAGAGATGTTGCTTCATTTGAGTCAAAGAAGATGGCCATAGGAACAGATAACATTCTTTAATGTTGTTGTGTTTTGTCAAAATAATAAAATAATAAAAAAGTTTGGTCAAATGTTTAATACTTTTTCTTAAATGAATAGGATGTGCGCACCCTGCTCTCTTTCCCACGCGAGAGTTAGCATGAACTTACAGCAGTCTTCAAACAAAAACGGCCAAACAAACAAAATGTGAATGGTTTCATATCTGAACAAGATGACTTAATCTAGTGGATTAATAAAAATACCATTTACAAATCAACATAATTTTTTTTAACAATTGTATTCTGAATTTTATATGCATTGTAAACATTTTCTTGCTATACTCTCTTTCTTAGTGATTTGGTCACGTGAATACGCAAAAGGTTATGGATAAAATTTATCTACACAGGAGTGTGGAAACTTTAACATGCTCAAACTTAAATGAGTGTGCAGCTTTCAGTGGAACCGTTTCATTTGTTTAGGTTGTAATAGTTTTAAGTGTAAAACAGCTAGACTTAATTTTTTGTTGTGTCGATGCTTCATGTGATCACACTTTTTGGACAGACACAAAGTTGCACTAAAAGAAATATCTCGAAGAGAAAAACTCTAACTTAATTTCTTAATTTTCATTTATTCCTATTATGATGACACCACACAGAGATCACCTAAAAACGTACAGTCCAACAAACAAATTGTGAACGGCCGTCCAAAATCTTGATGTAGCTAAATCTTGAGGTGTAAGAAAAATGTCATTTAAAAAACATTGTGATTCTCAGATGTGAAACACCCTTGACATAATCTGCTGGCATGCAAAAATAGTCATAAATGTTTTAGCACAGCTATCTACACAAATAGTATGAGAACTGTATATTTTGTCACTTGCATAGAAAATTCATTACCAGTTTATCAGAGTCAAAAGGAAATGATGATAGTTGAAACATCCTTAGCTTGTACATTTCTTTCATTTTGATAATCTGCTGCTGGTGCTAAATTTTTTTTAGTAAACCATTTAACATTACATGATGCCTACAAAATAATCAAATAGTCAAAGTGTATGTTTTCTGTTCTAGGTAAGAACTTTTACACCGAGTGTTATAGGCCGGGTAAATAATTAGAAAATAGTATTTCTGTCGAATGAGAAAAGTTCAGTCATGCATTTAAGATGTAGAAATGATGTTTGCCAAACACATCCAAAGAGTTTTCTAGTCGTGTGGAAAAAGCACTTGTGTGCATAAATGATCTAAAGAAACAATGCTGGTCATCAGGTTATTTAAACATTTTTTAAGACAATAGACAGTGTGCCTTGCTTTAGTGACCCACAATGTGTAATCTTTTAAACATGTTTAAAATGGTAGGTGTAATTATTTTACTGAGTTTAAGCTAAATGTATATTTGTTCATTTACAGTACACATACTACAGGTTAGATTATTAAATTAAAACATTTCTTACATAACACAACGTAAAAACAACAAATACGAATTTGCTCATAAATAAAATTTAGTTTACTCAGTTTTACTGTGTATGTGTATGTGTGTGTGTGTGTTTGTGTGGTTCAGGTATACCCCATGTTATGGGGAACAATGATGGCAATATCCAAAATTCTTGGGGATTGTTTTTGTACCCGTGAGGAAACATGTTTATAAATCATACAGAATGAAGTGTTTTTGAAAATCTTAAAATGAAAGAAGTTTTCTGTAAGGGGTAGGTTTAAGTGTAAGGTTGGTGTATGGTGATGCAAAATACAATTTGTACAGTCTAAAAAAACATTACGTCTACGGGATGTCCAATAGAACATGGAAAACCAATTTGTGTGTGTGTGTGTGTGTTTAGAGTTGGTTTTAAAATTAACGTGAGATTTCAACTCCTTTTAAACACCACATATTATGGATAGTATTTTCTTAACATTAAGGAATGCCTGTTTGATTTTATTAATTCCAGATAACATTCAATTATTTATCTCTTCAGCGGCTTGGTTAGTTGATGATTTAGATAATTGTCTCTCTCACTCTTTGAAATTCTCACCTGGAAAGACACCAGACATCGTCCTCCTTTTCAAATGTGTTTGTAGACGGGGAGCATGTGGCCTGTCGGTGCCTAAGTATCAACACCATATAGAGCAAACAAACATTGATCCTGTCAAGACATCAAAACCCTCACTTTTGCACAGCCATTTTTTCCCCCCAGGAAGAACCCAAACACCTCCCCACTGTCTTTAGGTGTGAACAACAAGCCAGAAAGGAACTTCACAGAAACCCCCCCACAGCTCTGGTTACAGATACAACCATCATAAGAAATCCCCCACTGCTCTGGTAACAGATACAACCATCATATATCCAGTAATAAACACAACACAAGTCAAATCTGAGATCTCTTTGATCTTTTGATTTACACACCTCTGCCATGTCAATCAAGGGTCACAGGACCCAGTGGCATGGCAACCGCTTTGACTGACAGGCCTTATAGTCATAAATCAATCCAACTGACCATGCACACTTCTGACTACCTGTCAATCTACACGGACTGTACGGCCATAAATCAGGCCATAAATCAGGGTCATAAATCATCAAGACTTGAGATAAAGTGTATGATAGGACTACTAATCAGTTCGGTTCAGACGAGCTGTGAGTCAGTCTGCTTCACACTGAATCACACATGCGCAGTATCATCAGGTCCTCGGTTCTCGACGAATCAGACGCGTCTGACAGAAACGGTTCTCAATGAGCGCTTCAGAACTCCTGACCTGATATTTAGATAAACTATTCTTCAATAAATATATTTGTTTGACATGGAAGCTGCGGAATATATATTATAAAAAAAAAAAAAAAAAACACCCCAGAAAAAAGGGCACTTTCTCTCCAGGAATAAAAAGGGCAGGTGCTCAAGCCCCCTTTGATGTCTATAGCTGTGTCCAAATTCAGGGTCTACATCAGGGCCGTCGCCAGAACAAACCAAATGGGGGGGGGGCATTTAATTTTTATAGGGGGGCACACTTTTTTTAATGATCTGAGACGGACCATAACATAAACCCATATTAGGCTATAACTAAAATAGACCACAATAGTCTTGTTTTGTTCAATTATTCAAATAAAATACTTCACCGTTTGATCTCAACGTCTCTGTTTATTGTCTCTTAACATTTCCAAAACCGCCAAAAATTTATTCTGAGATCGCATGCAACGCGCAGCTCAGCTGCGCAAAGGAATTGCGTATAAACAATACAATACTGTATGCTTAACTAAATGAATTGCATGATTTATATATACATATACATATACTTTCAAACTGCATATTGTAATTTGAATTAATAAAACTACTAACACAAAAAGAACATATTGAAAGGTCTGCTGCTGGAGACTTGCCATTGGTTGTTGTATTTGAATGATTAATGAGGTAGGTCTTTGCAAGGTTTGGGTGCTGTTTTGGGATGTTTTAACAGTCATTTATGAATATAATTATATTTTAAATTATATTCTGTGTAATAATGCGTTGAATAATGAATCGTCTGAATCATTTCTGAAGGTAATGTGTTATGCATTTCTAGTGTTACCGTTGTAGTGATTACTGTTTCTGTGAGCCAAGTTCTGCTGAAACAACGATATCAGTGCAATAATCTAAACGAATAACATTCAATATCAAAAAATGCTAAAAATCTAAAATCGCTCTAGCCGCTCTGCTCACGATACTGCAGAAAGATTCGTGTGCGCTCTGATGTTGACCGAATGCTTAACTTGTATTGAAAGTGGCCGCAAAGCAAACAGACTTGTTGATCTTATGCAGATTAACCACAAGAAGGTTAACGTTATAAATTAATCTCATTAAATGTTGTTGTGGACGAAATATTAAGATCCTTTACTTAAAATGAACGATCTGAGACACCATGGTCCACATATCACTTTTAATTATTTTTTTATGTCCCTGTACGCAAACAGGGACACATCATAGATTACTGCAAACGCAAAACAGCAATAATCAACCTGTCCTCTATTTTGCTTGGGAACTAATGTGATCGGAGCTGCGTCCTCTGGAATCCTCTCAAGCGGTTGACTTCTACGTTCCGATTGGTTGCTGCCCAACCGCGTCATAGCTCATTACCATAAAGTTGCCTTGATTTCAACTCTGCTCGACGCTCTCAAAGGCCAAGTCGCACCGCGCCGCTCCTCGACGCTGGTTTACATTGAAAATGAATGACTTCCGGCCACTTTGACGCTCTCGACGCCGGCGGTGTGAATGCACAGTAATGCAAGTTTGGTTAATTGTTCTGTGCGTTACGTTTAGGGGGGCACAAAAAGTCATTTGGGGGGGCACTGCCCCCGATGCCCCCCTTGACGACGGGCCTGGTCTACATCCTTCGGAGGACGCATTTGAAGGATGTTACGTCACAGCGCCGCGACGAAGGCTGTCCAAATTTGTAGGATCCTTCAAATGCGGTCCACAAATGCGTCCTCCTTTTCCCCGAATTGGAAGGATGGGTGTGGTGGATCCTTTCGCGTCCTACCTATCCCATAATTCTTTTCGGCAGGACGAAGCGAGCTGTAGCGGAGTGGGGGAGGAGCATTATTTTCGATGTTTTTTAAAAACTGAAAGAAGGGTAGGCTGTCCAAATTCACAAACACCGACTTCCGGTTTTTGTGGTCGTCGGAGGACCCATCCTCCTTCAACCGGGTAGGAAGGATCCTAAGGAGGATGCAGACCTTGAATTTGGACACAGCTTATGTGTGCACGTGCCTGGTCTGTTGCATGTCGTTCATTTTGAACGAATCTTTAATATGATTCAAGACTATCGAGTTGTCTCAGAGAGTGATTTTTTCATTTTGTGTTGACCGCACATGCGGATTACACAACATATGGGTTCTGAATCAACAGGTGTGGTCCTAGTCTTTTATTCTTCATCTCAGTCCCATAGAGATGGGAAGAGAAAAGATTAGTTCATTTTGACTCAAAGATCCGAGTCAGTAAAATGAATCTGAACTTCCCACTACTACTTGCAACACGGCAAGCAATTGGTCAACACTGACAAGTTACAGCGCAATATGAAAGACTTCGTCTTTAACAACAAACAACCTATGAAACTAGTAATGAACAATATGAAACTAAAAGATATAAGCTTAATTTAAAATGTCATAGGAACTGTAGGCTATTTAGAGGTGGATATACTCAATTCAGAGGTGGATAAACGCACATTGGAGGTGGGTAAATGCTTTTTCCGAATTTTGGGAGGTGCGTAAACAGTGTTTACGTGCGTTTAGCCTCCACTACATCCCTGCTTCTAGGCCATCTCTTCTACTTACTCTGTACTGGAGCGATGTTCATTCCTGCTCCAGGGGATCTCCCTTGTTCGGCACACCTGGGCTACGTTCAGCCCTGACAAAATGTTGCACAACGTTTTTTAAACAGAAACGGTGATGCGTTGAACACACTGTTCGGATGACGCAAGAGTTGCAGCTATGGCAGCTGAGAAGGCCATTCTTTGTGTTCTTTGTGAAGACTTTTCGGAGCCATCTATTTAGCCTCACATACTGACTTTATTTGTAGTTCATACGGTTTTAATACCCTGTATTTTCTTTCTCATTTTTAGGAAAAGCACTTAATTACCATTGTTTATTTCTATAACAAATGTCTTAAACTTGCAATGAAGCTAAAAATAAACAACTATCATTATGTTGATATGTTATATTTTTACAATAAAACTTGCGACAAACATGCCTTCTAATATCCTCAGTTGTTGCTTATACTGAGCTGCAACGAATACATTTGTACATTATTTTCCTTGAAGACATTGTGCGAGTTCACTTTAATACTGCGTGCTTTATATACATGTTGTTGCTGATTGGACTGCAGTTCTGACACATCTACCAAACAAGAGAAAACGCATCTCAAACCCCATTGCACACCGGTGCACTCCGTTTCCAGGAAACATGACGTTCAACCCGGAAACCGTAGCAAGACGTTGCGCAACATTTTGAACATGAACATGCCCCTGATTCTGATGGTCAGCTCGTTAGGAAAGCGCGCTCACAGAGTGAGTAGAATAAGACAGACCTCCCAATTGTGCAGTGCTGTCGGTCCCCAGGCCCAGCACTGAAAAACCCCATTACATAGGATGAGACATGACAGCCTGATTTCTCCTCAGTGGGACTGCTGTATACCGGCTTCCAGTGCTAGCTTACAACCTCCGCTTGCTAGGTTGCAAGTAGGTCAGGCAGCAGTGTTACACACAACAGGCCAGAAGGTGGTCTGCTTAATTCAAGTCCCTGTTTGGGCAAAGGTCAGTCTTCTTTTTGGAGGCCTCAGATTGCTATCACTACGGTCCATCTCTTCTGCTGACTCTGTTCTAGAGCGATGTTCCTTCCTGCTCCCGGGGATCAGTGCATCTCCCCAATGCACACCTGATTCTGACGGTCAGCCCTTTAGGAAAGTGAGTAGAATAAGACAGGCCTCCCAATTGTGCAGTGCTATCGGTCCCCAGGGGCAGTACTGAAAAACCCTATTACATAGGATGAGACATGGCAGCCTGATTTCTCCTCAGTGGGACCGCTGTTCTTCCCATTTGCAGGGCTAGCTTGCAATCTCTGCTTGCTAAATGAGCTGGGTTGGTTGCAAATAGGTCAGACAGAAGTGTTGCACACAAACTGAGCAGAAATTGGTCAACTTCTGTAGTCGTGGCCGAGTGGTTAAGGCGATGGACTAGAAATCCATTGGGGTCTCCCGCGCAGGTTTGAATCCTGCCGACTACGCTGATGTCCATACATTTTTCACGGTCCTCGGCACTGATTTGCGAAATGTCCAGTCCATCTTCGATGGACAAACACGGCGCTAGTGCTTCTTGTATCCGGGCTCCAGGGTTTGTGTTTGGTGAGCCAGTGGCACGCCGGGATCGTATAGTGGTTAGTACTCTGCGTTGTGGCCGCAGCAACCCCGGTTCGAATCCGGGTCACGGCAACCCTTTGAGTTATACGGGAAGGTTAAAAATTTTTTACCACCTCATCTTTCTGCTTGATTTTGTTTCTGAAGCTTGGCCTGTTCAGGGAACCACCAGTCTACCGTTAGGTGTAGTCATGGCCGAGAGGTTAAGGGCGATGGACTCGAAATCCATTGGGGTCACCCCGCGCAGGTTCGAACCCTGCCGACTACGGGAGGGCTTTGCAGTATTGCTTTAGCTTTCTGTGACGGTAATTGTGCTTATATGGTCCTTTGCCCTCCTTCGCTCTCTGTGCCATAACTGCTTCTAGCCTTCATCCGTGACCCCTGCGTCTCTTCTGGGCAGCTTGTTGTAAAACTGCTGTTATATAAAAGGTGAGAAGCCAGTGCTTCACAAGAGCCCGGATAGCTCAGTCGGTAGAGCATCAGACTTTAATCTGAGGGTCCAGGGTTCAAGTCCCTTTTCGGGCGAAGGTCTGTCGCTTTTAGTGGCCTCAACTTGCAATCACTATGGTCCATCTCTTCTGGTGACTCTGTACTGGAGCGGTGTTCCTTCCTGCTCCAGGGGATCTTCCCTTGTTCGGCACACCTGATTCTGATGGTCAGCTCTTTAGGAAAGCGCACTCACAGAGTGAGTAGAATAAGACAGACCTCCAAATTGTGCAGTGCTGTCGGTCCCCAGGCCCAGCACTGAAAAACCTCATTACATAGGATGACACATGGCAGCCTGATTTCTCCTCATTGGGACTGCTGTTTTACCCGCTTCAAGGACTAGCTTACAATCTCCGCTAGCTAGGTTGCAAGTAGGTCAGGCATCAGTGTTACACACAACAGGGCAGAAGGTGGTCTGCTTAATTCAAGTCCATGTTTGGGCGAAAGTCAGTCTTCTTTTGGGAGGCCTCAGCTTGCTATCACTAAGGTCCATCTCTTCTGCTGACTCTGTTCTAGAGCGATGTTCCTTCCTGCTCCCGGGGATCAGTGCATCTCCCCAATGCACACCTGATTCTGACGGTCAGCCCTTTAGGAAAGTGAGTAGAATAAGACAGGCCTCCCAATTGTGCAGTGCTAATCGGTCCCCAGGGGCAGTACTGAAAAACCCTATTACATAGGATGAGACATGGCAGCCTGATTTCTCCTCAGTGGGACCGCTGTTCTTCCATTTGCAGGGCTAGCTTGCAATCTCTGCTTGCTAAATGAGCTGGGTTGGTTGCAAATAGGTCAGACAGAAGTGTTGCACACAAACTGAGCAGAAATTGGTCAACTTCTGTAGTCGTGGCCGAGTGGTTAAGGTGATGGACTAGAAATCCATTGGGGTCTCTCGCGCAGGTTCGAATCCTGCCGACTACGCTGTTTGCTGATGTCCACGAGGACAAGCGTCCATGCATTTTTCACGGTCCTCGCACTGATTTGCGAAATGTCCAGTCCCTCTTCGATGGACAAACACGGCGCTAGTGCTTCTTGTATCCGGGCTCCAGGGGTTGTGTTTGGTGAGCCAGTGGCACGCCGTGATCGTATAGTGGTTAGTACTCTGCGTTGTGGCCGCAGCAACCCCGGTTCGAATCTGGGTCACGGCAACCCTTTGAGTATACGGGAAGGTTAAACATTTTTTACCACCTCATCTTTCTGCTTGATTTTGTTCCTGAAGCTTGGCCTGTTCAGGGAACCACCAGACAAGGGGGCTTGCAGTCTACCGTTAGGTGTAGTCGTGGCCGAGAGGTTAAGGCGATGGACTCGAAATCGATTGGGGTCACCCCGCGCAGGTTCGAACCTTGCCGACTACAGGAGGGCTTCGCAGTATTGCTTTAGGCTTTCTGTGACGGTAATTGTGCCTTATATGGTCCTTTGCCCTCCTTCGCTCTCTGTGCCATAACTGCTTCTAGCCTTCATCCCGTGACCCCTGCGTCTCTTCTGGGCAGCTTGTTGTAAAACTGCTGTTATATAAAAGGTGAGAAGCCAGTGCTTCACAAGAGCCCGGATAGCTCAGTCGGTAGAGCATCAGACTTTTAATCTGAGGGTCCAGGGTTCAAGTCCCTGTTCGGGCGAAGGTCTGTCGCTTTTAGTGGCCTCAACTTGCAATCACTATGGTCCATCTCTTCTGGTGACTCTGTACTGGAGCGGTGTTCCTTCCTGCTCCAGGGGATCTCCTTGTTCGGCACACCTGATTCTGATGGTCAGCTCTTTAGGAAAGCGCACTCACAGAGTGAGTAGAATTAGACAGACCTCCAAATTGTGCAGTGCTGTCGGTCCCCAGGCCCAGCACTGAAAAACCTCATAGGATGACACATGGCAGCCTGATTTCTCCTCAGTGGGACTGCTGTTTTACCCGCTTCAAGGACTAGCTTACAATCTCCGCTAGCTAGGTTGCAAGTAGGTCAGGCATCAGTGTTACACACAACAGGGCAGAAGGTGGTCTGCTTAATTCAAGTCCATGTTTGGGCGAAAGGTCAGTCTTCTTTTTGGAGGCCTCAGCTTGCTATCACTAAGGTCCATCTCTTCTGCTGACTCTGTTCTAGTGCGATGTTCCTTCCTGCTCCCGGGGATCAGTGCATCTCCCCAATGCCACACCTGATTCTGACGGTCAGCCCTTTAGGAAAGTGAGTAGAATAAGACAGGCCTCCCAATTGTGCAGTGCTGTCGGTCCCCAGGGGCAGTACTGAAAAACCCTATTACATAGGATGAGACATTGCAGCCTGATTTCTCCTCAGTGGGAGCCGCTGTTCTTCCCATTTGCAGGGCTAGCTTGCAATCTCTGCTTGCTAAATGAGCTGGGTTGGGTTGCAAATAGGTCAGACAGAAGTGTTGCACACAAACTGAGCAGAAATTGTTCTACTTCTGTAGTCGTGGCCGAGTGGTTAAGGCGATGGACTAGAAATCCATTGGGGTCTCCCCGCGCAGGTTCGAATCCTGCGGACTACGCTGTTGCTGATGTCCATGAGGACAAGCGTCCATGCATTTTTCACGGTCCTCGCACTGATTTGCGAAATGTCCAGTCCCTCTTCGATGGACAAACACGGCGCTAGTGCTTCTTGTATCCGGGCTCCAGGGGTTGTGTTTTGGTGAGCCAGTGGCACGCCGCGGATCGTATAGTGGGTTAGTACTCTGCGTTGTGGCCGCAGTAACCCCGGTTCGAATCCGGATCAGGGCAACCCTTTGAGTATACGGGAAGGTTAAACATTTTTTACCACCTCATCTTTCTGCTTGATTTTGTTTCTGAAGCTTGGCCTGTTCAGGGAACCACCAGACAAGGGGGCTTGCAGTCTACCGTTAGGTGTAGGTCGTGGCCGAGAGGTTAAGGACGATGGACTCGAAATCCATTGGGGTCACCCCGCGCAGGTTCGAACCCTGCCGACTACGGGAGGGCTTCGCAGTATTGCTTTAGCTTTCTGTGACGGTAATTGTGCCCTTATATGGTCCTTTGCCCTCCTTCGCTCTTTGTGCCATAACTGCTTCTAGCCTTCATCCCGTGACCCCTGCGTCTCTTCTGGGCAGCTTGTTGTAAAACTGCTGTTATATAAAAGGTGAGAAGCCAGTGCTTCACAAGAGCCCGGATAGCTCAGTCGGTAGAGCATCAGACTTTTAATCTGAGGGTCCAGGGTTCAAGTCCCTGTTCGGGCGAAGGTCTGTCGCTTTTAGTGGCCTCAACTTGCAATCACTATGGTCCCATCTCTTCTGGTGACTCTGTACTGGAGCGGTGTTCCTTCCTGCTCCAGGGGATCTCCCTTGTTCGGCACACCTGATTCTGATGGTCAGCTCTTTAGGAAAGCGCACTCACAGAGTGAGTAGAATAAGACAGACCTCCAAATTGTGCAGTGCTGTCGGTCCCCAGGCCCAGCACTGAAAAACCTCATTACATAGCCTGATTTCTCCTCAGTGGGACTTCTGTTTACCCGCTTCAAGGACTAGCTTACAATCTCCGCTAGCTAGGTTGCAAGTAGGTCAGGCATCAGTGTTACACACAACAGGGCAGAAGGTGGTCTGCTTAATTCAAGTCCATGTTTGGCTAAAGTCAGTCTTCTTTTTGGAGGCCTCAGCTTGCCTATCACTAAGGTCCATCTCTTCTGCTGACTCTGTTCTAGAGCGATGTTCCTTCCTGCTTCCCGGGGATCAGTGCATCTCCCCAAATGCACACCTGATTCTGACGGTCAGGCCCTTTAAGGAAAGTGAGTAGAATAAGACAGGCCTCCCAATTGTGCAGTGCTTGTTGGTCCCCAGGGGCAGTACTGAAAAAACCCTATTACATAGGATGAGACATGGCAGCCTGATTTCTCCTCAGTGGGACCGGCTGTTCTTCCCATTTGAGGGCTAGCTTGCAATCTCTGCTTGCTAAATGAGCTGGGTTGGTTGCAAATAGGTCAGACAGAAGTGTTGCACACAAACTGAGCAGAAAATTGGTCAACTTCTGTAGTCGTGGCCGAGTGGTTAAGGCGATGGACTAGAAATCCATTGGGGTCTATCGCGCAGGTTCGAATCCTGCCGACTACGCTGTTTGCTGATGTCCATGAGGACAAGCGTCCATGCATTTTTCACGGTCCTCGGCACTGATTTGCGAAATGTCCAGTCCTCTTCGATGGACAAACACGGCGCTAGTGCTTCTTGTATCCGGGCTCCAGGGGTTGTGTTTGGTGAGCCAGTGGCACGCCGTGATCGTATAGTGGTTAGTACTCTGCGTTGTGGCCGCAGCAACCCCGGTTCGAATCCGGGTCACGGCAACCCTTTGAGTATACGGGAAGGTTAAACATTTTTTACCACCTCATCTTTCTGCTTGATTTTGTTTCTGAAGCTTGGCCTGTTCAGGGAACCACCAGACAAGGGGGCTTGCAGTCTACCGTTAGGTGTAGTCGTGGCCGAGAGGTTAAGGCGATGGACTCGAAATCCATTGGGGTCACCCGCGCAGGTTCGAACCCTGCCGACTACGGGAGGGCTTCGCAGTATTGCTTTAGCTTTCTGTGACGGTAATTGTGCCTTATATGGTCCTTTGCCCTCCTTCGCTCTCTGTGCCATAACTGCTTCTAGCCTTCATCCCGTGACCCCTGCGTCTCTTCTGGGCAGCTTGTTGTAAAACTGCTGTTATATAAAAGGTGAGAAGCCAGTGCTTCACAAGAGCCCGGATAGCTCAGTCGGTAGAGCATCAGACTTTTAATCTGAGGGTCCAGGGTTCAAGTCCCTGTTCGGGTGAAGGTCTGTCGCTTTTAGTGGCCTCAACTTGCAATCACTATGGTCCATCTCTTCTGGTGACTCTGTACTGGAGCGGTGTTCCTTCCTGCTCCAGGGGATCTCCCTTGTTCGGCACACCTGATTCTGATGGTCAGCTCTTTAGGAAAGCGCGCTCACAGAGTGAGTAGAATAAGACAGACCTCCAAATTGTGCAGTGCTGTCGGTCCCCAGGCCCAGCACTGAAAAACCTCATTACATAGCCTGATTTCTCCTCAGTGGGACTGCTGTTTTACCCGCTTCAAGGACTAGCTTACAATCTCCGCTAGCTAGGTTGCAAGTAGGTCAGGCATCAGTGTTACACACAACAGGGCAGAAGGTGGTCTGCTTAATTCAAGTCCATGTTTGGGCGAAGGTCAGTCTTCTTTTTGGAGGCCTCAGCTTGCTATCACTAAGGTCCATCTCTTCTGCTGACTCTGTTCTAGAGCGATGTTCCTTCCTGCTCCGGGGATCAGTGCATCTCCCCAATGCACACCTGATTATGACGGTCAGCCCTTTAGGAAAGTGAGTAGAATAAGACAGGCCTCCCAATTGTGCAGTGCTGTCGGTCCCCAGGGGCAGTACTGAAAAACCTATTACATAGGATGA